>NW_019214687.1:0-73167 GCF_002532875.2 Varroa jacobsoni
CAGAAGTGCTTCGACAGAAAATGCTGCATCACGTATTGATTATTTTTGCGCCTGGGAACCTCTGCTTTAATTATAATAAGTCTACGCGTACCCGCTCCTGTATATTGCTGGTAGCTTACAGAGGATTTCAATGTAAAAAAAAGGCCTAAATTAAAGTATCTTTTTGATCTCCATTAGATCCCGCAATAATAAACAGGAAAGGGAATCGTTTACATCCACCTTTGATTGGTTTTTGGTCTATGCAGTTTGAAAAAATCATGTCTCACAAAAAAGGCTAACTGGACAGCTTGTTTGCACGGAAATGTCCTGCGCCTTCTCGGAGGGTAGTTACAAGTTTTTAGTAATTTCAAGCGCAATATGTCTAAAGAAATAGCAGATTATGAAGCTGGTACATGCAGCAACAATATTCGGCCATCCTGGCTGTTGATAAGTGCTCCCTGGGTAGTCATGTTCAAAATATAAATCCAAAAGTAAAAGTTAAACTCTAGCAACTGCATTCAAACATTTGGACGACGCAATAAAGAAATAACATGAAAGAATTTTCCTTCGTTAATGGGAAAAAAATCGTTGGATTTTTGGTGGCAGTAATTGTAAATAACATATGGATTACGATTCAAAATGTTCGATTTGATGGATAACGTCAATTTCAAGCTCTCATTAGGTGCCGTGAATTCTGTTTGTGAATTGTTAATACCGAACAAAATGGATGCACTTTGACATATTTCCGTAACTCAAAATTTCATATGATCCCGTTAAATATGATCATCATAAATAAAGAGTGAACGCATATTCTTTACATTGTTGTAACTGATAAAAACGATCATTGTGAAAGTATAATTCTTTCATACTTTGCTTTTTAGCGGTGACTATGATCAGATTCATCTGCTTCCATCCCTACGGCAAAACGTATTATTACGGACGACTTGGCAAGACGTCCTTTGAACGATTCTATAAGTCTCATTGAATATTGCGGTGTCTGGCGAAACGCCCTGAGTTGAAACGTATACCCTTAAGAACAGTCGGAACAGATTCACGAAATTGTGCGGCGTGAGCAGCTAGCATAGGAAACCAGAAGATCTCAAACGAGCCAAGAAAAAGTTGTTCTGATGACAAATTTGTTGTTACGAGAAGAGTGAACGAAAGCGTGGGGTGCCATCTTTCGGGCACTACCGGATTGAGTGCAAGGACAGAGCCATTCGAAGCTTTAGAAGGATATCAGGTGGTAATGAAAGTGAATTTATATGAAAGCAGTGTGTTTTCCACTGCCTTTACTTGCGTAGCGTCGACTATTGCGCGCGTAGTGTTTTGTTGATTAATGCTATCGTTGCTTGGCCGATTTCCGAGCTCATATGTTGCGTTAGTTTTCGCGAGCATGCCACAATCAAGATCAAACATTTGCCAATTGCTTAATAGGGCGTGCTGTTTTATGACTTATATATCAAGCCAATAACGCACCAGTTAAGAGTAAAACATTCGTGAGAAATCGTTTGTTTCTTTCTATTTTGTTCATGTAGTTAGCTTTCTTAGTAAAATCATACAAAAAGATTTCTCTTGAAAAAAAGTTTTTTTTTCAAGCGTCTATGTGTAGTCTGAGACTAAAGAAGTATGACCTGTGCACCTTTTCAATCGTGTAGGAGAAAAATAGTTCCCTTTACTAATTATTTAGAATTCAATAGGATAGATGCCGAATGTATGTGTAGCGCGGCAAATAGCGCGGGGGCTTTGTAATCCGAAGGTCGCGGAACCGGCTCCTACCAGCGATAATGCTTTATGAATTTGTTTTCAATAAATTTCATTACTTGCTGAGACGCTTTTCTTAAGCATACGTTTAAGTGTAATGAAACGATAAAGTTAGTTTGTGTCCATAAAAGGACCAAGACGAACGCTTCTGCTTCGACGCTTAACCGCCAAAGTAAATGTTCTAAATTTAGACTCGACTGTGCCACGTTAACGTGACAGTTTGCCCTTGGCGCAAGTTTCGGATCGCCAGCACCACAATAAAAAGGACCTCTTTGAGTTCAGCAGTGTTTCTTGTTTTTGCGGGTTGTGATGTGTGCCAATAAGTTGTGGCGTGACTATCTTAATATGTCCAAGTTTCGACTTAAAAACCGCCTCAAAAGTTTGAAGTCTAATCTAAGGTCGGTTAACATTTTCTCGACGTTACGACAAGTTTAGCCCAACTTAAATTAACCAATTTCTACATTAAACGAATAATTTTGAAGTTTTTGCTAGTCTTTAGAGTCGAACATGCATGTATAACGATATTAGAGCAGTCTGTTTTGAAAGCAAGGGCATATAAATTCCACTTATCTGATTGTGAACACAGAAATTGTAATATAATATTATTTGTCAGGCAGACTTAATTCGAATAACCTTTGTCAAAAACTATATAAACAGAAGTATAAACGTAGCTCAACTAATGATAGTAAATATATCTGGTAAAAAAACAAACCATTTATTCGTCCCGTACGTCCCACGCCCTTCGACCACGCAGCATGGTTGCTTCTTGCTAAATTGCCGTCGTTCAATTTAAATCTATCAGTGACTATATGTAGTTAGAAGTACAAGTGAATATAAGCTGTTTTGCGTAGCTCTATAGTTTCGCTAGAGTCTGTATCCTGTCTCCATCTAGTGCAATAAAGCCTTCTTCGTTTCAAGAAATTAGTCTATGCTTTGTTAATGAGCGAAGTATGCTCTTCACATGAGGACTACTTTAAAACTCTAATAAATTCTAGCTTCGTCGACTGTGAAGGGGTGCTTAAACAGCTCATTTGTAGAGCTGATAAATACTCATACAGTTTCTAGTTTTACGTCCGGTATCGACGTTAACATCACGAAACGAAGTTTGCCCGCCTGTGTCCGGATTCGCATCCCTACCATAAGGTGCCTTTAAAACCACCCAGTCAGCTATACCAGATAAAATGCTGCAGTTCGATCAAAACGTGGACGTAGGTTGGCAGAATTGCATACCCACTTGTTAGATTCGACCACCAACCTACGGGATTCTAAGTGCAGCTGTGACGTTCTGAGTTCGAAGAATTGGCTGCCCTTGCGATACTTCTCGTACTACTGACTGGAACTTTTTCCACACATACTGTAGTGTACGAGGTATCTATTCGAGTCTTGCCGAACTTGTATGTGTCTTCGGCAGGATTTGCGCCATTGACCAGTTGTTTCTCTCAATCAGAAACCGGACGTTCCAAACCGTCCTCAATCATTGTCTACATGCGCACGATTAGAATATCATATCTGTACCCTAGAAAACATTTGACAGCGCGTTAGCCGTCATGTTTAGCTATGCTCCGCTCAGCGCTTGAGTCAGTGGGATCTCGATAGTACTATGCATTGCTTACAAAGTTCGTTCGACCAGACGACTTTCTACTATTTGGGCCCTACTAATAAATATGAAACCGTTCCCTAAGCAATAAAATTGGCAAAAAAATAATACCCTCTCGGCGGAACACCATTGAAGTACTTTCCACGAAACGGTAATCTAATTTTCTTAAATTTTACCTATCAGCTATATCTATTCTGATAGAGTAAAATCCTAAACTCCTTTTTGTAACACAATTCTATTAGCTTTGACACACTCGTAACGATAGGTGCTTTAGTAAGTCGCCGGTGTAGGAGCTTTTGCCTCTGTTAGTTGCCTCCATTCGCGATTTCGTTAACTCGGGCCTTTACATAATCACGTGCATAGGAACGCCCTATTTATGCATTCCACGAAATGAAGCATGGGAACATTTACAGGTGACTAGCACGCATCTTATCGAGAAGATCCATTATTTTTTCTTTTGTGCTGAATAATCTTTGTAGTGGTTGTTGAGCGTCTGTTGAACGATTTTAAGTAGCTACTATATTCTATTATCTTTTGCCTACTATTTAGTTTGGCTGTTAGAACTATTGATGACTCTGGGTCATATTGTTCAGTATCGATTGTGAGTTAATCAGAATCTCTGAGTTCAACAAGCATTCGGCAAAATGGTGAAAAAAAATTCCTTGGTTTCCTTCTCCTGAGCCCAATGTCGTTCAGGTTACTTAACTTCGAAAATGAAATGAGGTAATCCTGTTCAGGAGTACATATGTCGTTTTACAGCCTAACAGTTAAAGCTGACTTATTTTGTTGGCTGTTGATTGACTGATCACTGAGGGCCGATCGGGGGAAAACATAAGTACAGGGTATGGGGAAAAAAATATTTATAGCTTATGCTTCTATCGTTAGCATGTATGTGTTCTCCATAGGTTCTAACCATTTTTTTAGATTAACCAGTCCCTGGTCCTTGATCGATGTATTGTATACAGAATATTTACCGTTTCACAGCCCAGTGAAAGCTACACGACCTATTGGTTAATACTAGAGGGAATCGTATGACTAGTCACAACGCATGACTTTGAGGAAAATAGCTATGCTCTATAATTCAGCCCAAGGTGAGAATATCCCCGGCATTACATTTGGAGTTTACAGCAAAAGGGGGCGTAAGCCGACATTGAGGTATATTTTATAGCAACAACTTGAACAACAACAAGGATATATTACAGGAAATGAACAATTGCGGAGTCAATGAGCAGGTCCTTCCATCCGCCGAAGAACTATACGCTCCCATCACTCAAGCTAGATTCTATAAAACAGGCTCATTTAATGGCCGCATAGAGGCTCACTTAACAACCGTTGGCACTACCTTACCAGCCTCATGTGAGGACCATGCCACGCCGATGAAGACGATTTATACACTTAATCGTGGATAACGTCGAATGACCTTTGGCCTATCGGGGCTTGTTTCTAACAACCAATGGAAGAGGATTTTTCCAAATGATTAACATAGTTGTGACATATTTACATCATAGCCTAAAAATCATTGCTAAAAGTGTCGCACCTTTCCGATTTGACATTTCGAGACTTATTCCAAGTAACGCATGAATTAGTCCCTGTGCTTGTTGTAAAGTTCTTATCACAAATAATGGCTAGAAATCTTATTCTATATAGCGTCAGTTGTTCACGGCACGAAATGCTCGAAAGGCCACTCCGCCTTATCGGGTATGTGCGTTTGAGAGTTGGTAGTTTCTGCTTTGGTATACAAAGTACCTGAAAATCTAAGAGGAACTGAGCTTTGAGATGATCATACGGGGCTCGTACTATGTTCCCCTAGTTTGAAAAAGTGGCGTCCTTCGTTAAACCGCTGTTGAACAGGAATACTATCGATAATGATCATTTAGCGAAAAACTGTATGTTCAAGTTATAAATATGTCCGTAGTCAATTAGCTAAGACAAAAGCCTAGAAACAAACCATATGCTATAATATATTTATGTGCCCAGGTTAAAATTTATATGGTCACCTCTGACCACTTGGAACTTGCAATAAATTAACTTTGGCTAATTTTTGTCATTTAGTTAATAAGTCGATATGGTTCAAATAATTTTCCACAATTTCAAGCGACCTGAAAACGATGATACAGTGATAGAGTGTTTTTTTTCGTTTTTTTCTCTCTAAATATTCTGCTTAATCTGTAAAAAAAATTCTCGCAAATAAATCGGTCGCCTTTTCGCAAAAAGCAGAGAAATTCGACATTTTACTATAGCTGTTGAAAACCGTACGCTTATAACAATCATTGCTAATAAATGTCACCTATTAGAAGTACATTAAACGATAGCCTATTTGTTCTTTGCTTGACTGTTGATAATCACTGTTAGTCTCGCTTCCGTAATCCCGTCACATGGTTTCCATTAACAACATAAAGTTAGCAACTTGCACCTCGTGATAGTGAAGAACATATTCCAATTGGCGTACTATTATGCTACAGTGAAAAATGAGACCGGCTGTAAAAAGTTAGTGTGCTTTCTCCTATATCCTGACAACATACTCACAAAAGTTAGCGTTCGACCAAAAACAACAACTGCTAATACATAGGTTTGGTCTTGTTCTCAATGTAGTATAAACACGTTCCGATGTATAAACACGTTGTTTACCTGCAGCCTACCAATTATGTTGTGTTTCTCTTATCACGGTATAAAGTTTCAGGGCGACCTTGCGCAACACCATAAGATGGCGCCACTTTTAACGTCGTGGCCACCGCTGTATTACTATGATTATGACGCTCCAGCAGGGCTTTGATGATTTCGCCCCGCTATCGTATTCTATCCTTCGTACCTGCCGTACATTATTTGAAATGCGTGGCGAGCCAAGCGGCACGCTCGACCTGAGCTGGCATATATTTTTTAACTACACGCCTGCGTTAAGCATACAGACATGCCGTCACCGGCTTAGGGTGGGTGCGCTATTCCGAAGGCCACCGTGATACTACCAAACAGGGATCGTTATCGAAGCGTGAGCCGTCGAAAATCCGTGTCGACGGCCGGAAGCTAACTGAATAAGAGCCCAAAAAATAGTTCAAACATATCCAATCGTTATTTGCCAATATATGTTAGATATTAGCTCACATAGCGATATACGATTATAGCGTAGAAGAATTTTTATTAATTCGATACTTACGAGATTTCATAATCTTATATTCAATTATCAGTGTTCATCATACGTGGTCACTCCGATATGTTCTTCTAATGTGAAATTTCTCAGGAAACAATGGCCATAACCGTACTCAGAGATTAAAGAAACTGTCTGCAACTCGCGACTTCGGGGCGAGCATCACTGATTGCTTATCGAGAAACCATTTGTTCTCGATTGTGTTGTGCCTGAAGGCATTTACTAGACAATATCAATAAAAATAATAACAAAATATTCACCCCAACGAGTATATCGGTTGTTGTCGTGCATTTTTCTCAGCAATTTCTTCGTGAGATATATAAGATGCTAGGCAAAGCAGTATTCGTAATAAATTCATTTTAATAGAAGACTTGAGAAGATAATAGAATCCAGTTGAAATAGAAACATAAACTAGCTCTGCCTGTAGTGTTGTTTGAATCACTTGTGTATAAGTGATAAGAATCCGGCCTGATCCGGGCAACGGAAATCTCTATTGCTTCATTACGACTTAGTTTAGCAGTAAATTACTCAAGATGTACTTCGTGTAAAATGTTCCAGCTTATTTAAGTCCATACAGGTACTTTTGTTCTAACATTCTTCGGACTGAATATGGCACTACGAGATATGGTCAGGGCATATTCCCAATTTTATTATCTGTGTTTACACCTCAAAAAGATGGAATGAGCTTAAGAAAACTCGGTGGAATACAATAGCCAGATGCCCTGAAAGCTCGCAAATAATGGATTCTGTCCCGCACATCAAGGAGCACATATGCAAGTTACCGCCGGCTTACGGTACGCATCTTAACGCGACTATCAGACAGATACGATTTTTTGCATTGGACGGTTAGCAACGCACGGGAATTTCATACAGAATGCGGCAAACGGGATAAAATACTTAGTACATAGCGCTGATAGTATTTATATCTTATTTAAAAAAAAAATCAAAATAACAAATCTCTATTTAGATGACATTATACTCGACCTACTTTAATTTGCTTTTAAGCAACTTAATTTCGGCTGCGTAAAGGAACAAGCTCTAGGAATCCGCCCAGATATGAACAGCGTACCTGTAAAAATTTTGTTTTAGCAGTACGCCTTACTGAGTCTCGTTCGTCGGAATGCGCAGTCATTACGCTACCTCTGCGTTATCGAGGCCTCACATGAAGTACCACGAAACCTCTATACTAAAACGACCCTTTGGTTTATAATTGAAAGTCAAAATACTCGAATTATTTCCCCTATGTTGTACGTGTCCATTTATCCAAACACGCAAAAGACTGATTGACCCGCTATGTGGACACGTTGAAACGGGAATGTATCATCTTAATCTACGCCCACTTTTTCAAGACCTGTTAGTGAAAAATCAATATGCTCAAACACTTCTACTTCTCGCCGGCCAATCTCCCACCTGATGATATGAATGAATTCTGATAAAATATCACATAAGCCTCATTGATTGTATTCTTGTTCCAATCTCACTCCGCCTGTTAATGGACTTACTTGATTCAACAACAGTCACATCAATTTGTCAATCTCTCTTACGTCTTCTGTCTGTATTTTTAGCTGTACGAGGTTGCCTATAGTCAGGCAACAACGAGTGCAGAAATCGGCAGCCAAGAACCTCCAGCGACGGTAAGAGTGTAGGTCGCCATTGAAGAAAGCTAACTGATAAGTCGATACCATTATCATACCGTTGAGCTTTTCTTAAAACCTAATGGTAATCAAATTGGGTACCATTTCTATTCGTATCAATATCAATTAGAAAGCAACGAATATCGCATCAGTATGTGAAGTCATTAACAATGCGTTGTTTCACGGGCATCACTGAAATTAGCATTCAAGCATAATTTTATGTGTTATACTATGTAGATTCGATGAAATGTGATAGGACAATGTTCTACCGGTAAAGTTTAACTGATTTGGCCTATACGTTCGTAATAACACTGGCACAACAACTGTACAATTTTTAAGGATGTCTAGTAAGTGTGCTTGACGTACGTTCAATTCCTATACGCTAAACATATCAGCGGTTCAAAACGACATCGTGCTTTCGCGGACAAAGCCCGTCTTACTTTGACGCCGGCTTTCGTGAGACATGCAGGAGGTTCGCTCATTGATATATTTTGACGTAGCCAGGAATCAGGAAAGGTTGTGGGGTGGAAATCATTCCGAGTTAGACGACGCGGGTATTCGTGCTCGCATGCCGATGGCAATAGATTTCACCGGCCAAATCGCACCCGCGCGGACTGTCGAACGCGAAGACCCGTCGCGACGCCTAGATGTAGACAAACGCTTGAAACGCGCTTACGAACGTCTCCCTGCGCCCGACATTATGAACGTCTAAACTTATCCACAATATCACAAAACTCAGCCTTTCCGTCCTCTCTGGAAGCATAGACTGTGCTTCAACGATACTTGCAGGTTTTTCCTGGAGGGCCCAGATGGCCTTCAGGCTTACGGCCGAGATGCTGCGCAACTTCTACCCTTCAGCCTCTGTTTTTAAGAAGATCTATTAAAAATATGTATGTATATCAAGGATGACAGTACCAGTTGGAGACCTGCTCTAACCGACGCAAAACGTTAACCAAGCAATTGGCTAACGCACCACAGCAGTTCAGCGAGCTGCCCGATTAGCCGCTTGTCTCTCATAAATCACTAATCTTGGAGGCGTTTGCGTCAAGGGATACGATACCGAGTGTGGTACCGTTTTTCGTTGTGACATGGGAAGAAGAATTTCAATACAGCGCGATATCTTTCAACGGGGACTGCGGGACAACAGGGGGTAATGCACGGTCCTGAAAACTTGTGCAACAAAAAAGCCGTCGGCCTATTTCAAGTGTGCCGGTGTTCTGGAACTGCGCTGGGTGACATTATTTAATAAATGTTTATATATTGGTATACTTCCAGGCCAGTGGAGAGATGCTGTTTGGTCATTTATCCGTAGGGAAAGGGTAGCCAATACCGACAATATAGCGGGAAATGGTGAAGGAAAGTAATTGTCATAAGTTGCTTTTCGGATTGCTTACTATGAAATTGAACAGCTCATCAGAACGCGTACACGCCATACAACGGAGCAACATGGGTTCCGGAAAAAACGCTTCACAAAAACTGCATGCAGGATCCTGATGGCCACGCGACGGATTGCGTCTAAAGGCAGTCTTTGGTTTGTCAGTTAGCTGGCCCATGGGGGTCTCTTTATGAGTGTACTCGACCTTCTCGCTGCGATACCGCAGAACAACTATCGACCGAATTACCGCCTTTCGCACAGATAAACGGTCTGGCTGAGAGAAACCACCTAGGTCCACATCCTATTCTAAGTTTTGCTGAAGTCCCTCAAACAAAAAGGCTGATAAAATCACTCTATGCACGAATCGAACAGGTTTCAAGAGGTGCACATCCTTACGGGGCAGTCATATGTTTGAGACTAACCATGAATCTGACCAAGGAGGGGACAATAAAGCTTAGAAGAAGAGGTGGGACAGAGATCACTGACACAAAACAGGTCACTCTGACTTCCTGAAGAACTTGTAACTCTGTACCGTATTAATAACCTCACCGCGCTAACACTATGCAGATTGGTTCGGTGGAAGCTAATCTTAGAATTTGTATAGGTTTTACTTGATTTTATCTGCAGACTGGAAACGAAGTACCCGCACCCGGTTCAAAGCGCAATTTGAACGTTGATAACACGAATTAACAATGAACCCGAACAGATTACAGTCTTCTATTCATCGCCCTGTCATTGAATTTTCTCCTATTTCGTGAACTAATTGATTATTCTTTAAGCGCGAGTTGACCTTGTCCGGGCTGGCATCGAACCCCATAAACACCAAAATTCTATATTCTAGAACAAAAACAACGTAACATCGAGGACACAAATGATATGATGCGGGAATTAAACATACGATTACGTTTATCTATCGGAGTGTACATAATTACTCTTATGCGAACGATACGATGTAGTAGTAATAAAAAATTGCTACATTCCTTCATCAGTTTTCGACCATTAGTCTGACCCACCAAAAGGTCTTGTCGTATAGGTTCAATTTGCTAGCAGTCAATGTATTGTTTCTATAGACGATCACGCGCCGTGGAATGAAACTAACAGGCATGCCACAGACGACTATCCAGTTTCACCCTGAAGACGGTAGCTATTTCAGACGTAACTTCACGGCGCTTGGAATGCACCTGAGGGTCACAATATTAGGGCAGATACAATCTATACATAGACGCGTAAAACAGGAATGTCTAGAAAAATCTTCGATAAAAATGGCCTGGTATTGTATACACTGAGTAATATATGACTATTCATTATCTGCCTAATATAGGTGAAGTGTTCGGCCATAGAACAATTTAACTGTATTTACTAATACATATATTATAAGCGCTGATTAGGACTAATGCAATCATCTGGAAATAAAGCCTCCTTTCCGATTTTTAAGGCCGTTACATACATCTTAATAAAAAAAAAATAGCATATCATTGTTTGGCCATGCAATTAATTTAATAATAAATCGATAGATGTACGGAATCCGCTAGATCCCTCTAAATGGCAGGCGGAACAGATATAATAATACTACATTTGAACGAAGCTTGAGGTCATTGAGAACGCGTTTCTGATGCCGATAGAACAAAGATAGACAGCGCGAAATTTTATATTTTTACCTATTATTTCGTCCTTGTGGTATTAGAAGCTGTACTCCAGATTAAATAGGGGGCGCGGTATTGAAATTACATCTGTGTTTTGAAGAAATCTTTTTGCAATGTTACAGCTAAGAATCTCGAATTTCAATATAAGCTACGAGTACCAGGAGCGAGAGCTGAGGCTATATTGTGTTACGTTTGTTGTCCACGATAGACATAAGGTCTGGCGGTCAGACTAGGCCTTTCAGGTAAAGATCGCCCGAAAGCTTAATTTAACTTTATTTTTGTTCCGTGCGGACGACACGATCGTCGTTATGGTGTGGAGACAGTGCGCAGAAGTACGAGATCGACTTACATTGGGCAAAATAAATCGAATTACATAGGTTGCATCATATGTATGGCTAATATTCCGGCTAGAAGAGACCTACGACTGGTATATAGGCCAGTTGGATCGTTCGTTCCTTCGATTTCCCAGAGTTCAATTGAGCGTTGATACAAGGCCTTTTAGAAAGGTAACTGAAGTTAAATATCATCTTAGGCACCCAATGTGCATATGACCTAGCAAGTCTTGGATCTTATGCCTGGCATTGAAATTCAGCGTTGCTTCATACAACTGGTTAAAGACACGATATGGAATGCATGTACATGCCGGTTGGTCAGTAAATGCGTTTCCGTTGCACCACCCGCAATCAAAATTTTGTCTATCGAAGAGGTCAGACTAAAGGTGCTTTATAATTTGATAGATTTCATTTATTTTAGAGCTAACGAAAGCTTATCGCGTAGAGCGGTGTACGAGGCAAGTATACTGAGTTAGCAGAACCCGAACAATAGACCACCTCAGAAGGTCTAATGCAGATATTTGTGTTTCATCATACATTCATAAAATCGTTCTAATGTTAAGGAAGCTGTTAACAAAATTAGGTAACCAGCCAATCAATGTCACTAGAAGAAACGATCACTGCGAAGAACGCCGGCAATATGCAACAGGAGGAAGCAACGTCAACCTATAGACAGGATCATGCTGAGCCTACAGCTGCATTATCATCAGCATCGCCATCAGGATGTCGATTTCTCCGCACGTCCTGCTGTTGCATAGCCCAAAGTTTTGCTCTCTCTCCTCATCCTAATTGCGCCTAAATTTCTTATGCGCCCCTTTCCCTTATCCCTCCGAAGGTCTGTTTATCTGTCTGGTGCACGTCGTGCGGTACTCCTATAGTATGTTCTCTGTTCACTTTTAGCGCTGGCAGTGGTGGCACTAGCTATAGTCTAGCAATGGCAGAGAGCAGTGCGGATCCGACCCTTTCTCCAACCTCCTCATCGGGCGAGGGCGAACCGGATGCCCGTTACCGCCAGGAAACGAGACTAGCACCCGTAGCAGTGGTAGGCAGCCCGAGAACGCCAGGTCGACCGCGCGGTGCTACACCATCAGGAGAAGGTTGAAGCGATGACGGTTAGCTCTGTTTAGAGGGCCGCGCGAATGCTACCTATCGAAAAGGTAGGCAGGCGGGCGGGCCTATAAAAGGGAAAATACGATCGGTGAAGAGCACGGGCTATGATTCGCTATGGGAACGAATTCTAATCATTGAAAAGTGAACGATGCCAGCGTAGCGTCTGCAACGAAGGTGCTAAAGGCTGACAACGAATTGACTCGAGATTCGATGTTACTTGAGATACCATTCGAACGACATATTGTTACCCTGTAGTGCCAACTCATAGTCTGACAAAGTACAAGTTTTTGCAACTATCCAGATCCTGAAAGGGAAGACCGCATCGTCTGGTTAGAGGCTAGCTCGTAGTGAACGTTGTGAATAATCAGCGAAGTCATCTTGTAGCGGAAGAAAATTCAGAGGTCGAATTCAGACAACAGGATCATTATGATAGAGTATACTCTGCTGCTTCTTGTTGGCCTTGGTAAGTTTGCTACTTTTTGGTTAGTATAGGCATCTGTTTGCAAAGCGTTCCAATAGATGCGATAGCATTCCTCTACGAGGTGTCAAAGCTATTCTCTTTACTTGTTCCATATTCATTTCTAAGTTCAGAATAATGCTTCACGAAGAAAATATGATTGTTACATTACTATGATATATGATCAGTGATACTTCTTCACTTCCTTACCCGTTTGCGATAGTTGTACACAAAATCTATATAGACAGGATGACATTATTACTAACCAGGCGTCCGATACATAGATACGACGTGGTGCCAATAAGATCATATACAAATCAAGATATGGCGCTTGCTATTAATTGGAAGTCCATCTCATAATCAGGTAATAATAGCATCAAACGTTCTTTGACAACCTTCCAAAGCTTCGTTAGCAAACCAAAAGTTAGAGTATGTCCTAACGCTCACCCACGAAACGAAAAGGTAAACGCCTAGTATGTCTAATCTAATCAGGACCAATAACGTTCACTGCGACAGATTAAAAACACCGGTTTACTTACTTTGTCTTCGTTCGGCGGAAATAGATTATTGTATCTAGATGGACATAGATTTGCGATAAAAGTAAACTATGATTAAATAAATAGAGTACGCTGGTTCGACCATGCCGCTGCAAGCAATAGCAAAGCAGACATCGAGATGTGACGAGCAGCGGACGTTCAAGGCACAGACGTTTTGCTTGCTGTTAACGTATTTAGAGACCTTATAATATCAAGTGGTAAAACAACCGTGATTACCTAGATGAATTCTTTCTACCTTTCAATTAGTATGGGCCGAATTTGCCGTTGCGGCCCGTAATTAAGCCCGTACACGAATTACCTTTCGGCCGACGTTTTTTTTTTATGGAATCTACACAAGATTGCATCAAATTGCTGCCCTGTTAGAGCTTAATAGTCAGAAACAAAGCATCCTTTTCGTTATATTTGCCCTCTGAATGGCTTGATGTGAGGTTGTTGTTAGCTGTGTAGTTCGGGCAGCTCGAATAGTGCTTACTTAGGTCTTCGGCCCTGTTCATAGCTCTGTTTTGTTGCTACCCTTACGATGCTGCGGCAGGGTCCACCAAAGAGGGTAATCAAAGACTCGCAATTGCCAAGACAAGGTCTGGGCCATGTTGTCGGATCAGCGACCCGACAAGATTCGCGTGAAACAGATCAGCTTGACAGGGCATCTTCCTTAGTACCGGGACATATTACGAGACCCAGAAAAGAAATACTGTATGTCGGTATCGTATCGATCAATAGCTTTTATAGACATATCTAAAGACATAGATCTGTCTTATCCGGATGAGAATGTTTTCTCCATGACGAGTAGCAGGTTAAAAAGAATCAAGTGAACATCTCTTTTCTAAAATGGACTTTTCACACGATAACATTCGTTGTAAGAGGCAATAGTCGTGTACACATTAAAATCCCATAAGGACTGTTTTGTAGGCCTGTTTACCATATCACGTCATAGCTGCCGTTTTGCGTAAACGTGTTAATAAAGTTTAATAATAATAATAATAATAATGTAATTTGTAAAATGTCGAACATATTGTTTTAGATCAAGTCTTGTACATGGTAATTCTCATGGAGCCTTTGTCCTGGTCGCATCCAAGGCTACCGCACGCTTTACTGAAAAAAAAACAAGTAAAAAAATGTTTTCCTTGTGTCAAATGGCTCCGTTTTCGTAAACAGTCCGCTGGTAGTTAAACCTGTACGATTTTGATATTGGAAAAATTAGACCGGATTATTGAGGATCAGTTAGTCGTACTGGAATTGAACGATTTGACCTGTTTGTCTCATGAGGGCTGTCCTTAATGTGACCAAGATACTGTAAAATAACTATCCTATCGTCAGCTTTGAGGAAATCAAATTACTCAATGAGAAAAGCTGTCAATCTTTGCGAAGATTGTATAACTACTACGTAATTCAAGATTGTAGATGCGACTCTTCAAGATAGGCCTAAAAGTTTCAAATTTAAATTGAATGTCTGTCAGATGAGATTTACCTATGATTGATATTGAAAGCAAGCTCTCTGTGACCCTAGCATTACAACGGGAAAGGTCGTTGCTAACAATTGCTGCTTGTTTGGTCGGTTGTTTAGGCACAAACCTTCGGACGTACTTTTTACGAAAAACACCTATTCTACTCATTAGTTAACTGGAATCTATCTCTTCTGAGTTTATCTAGTGTACGGGTCGTCCAGAAAATCAGAGCAGAGTTATGTTTTCCTTTGGTTCATTTATATGTGCGTCATAATACTAATATACTAGTATGGATCGAAAGATAAAACTTACGGCAGTGCCATATCGGTCTTATCTGTAAGTGGATTTGAGCTTATTATGGCCACAGTCCCACTGACAAAAGTTTGGAATAGATGGTTTAGCTTCAAAGGCGTTAGAAACAGCCGCGGGCAAATGTTGCGTATGATCGCTTGTAGAAGCGATCGTGTATGCTATCAATAGCTCGTTAACGTTTATTACGTATTTAAGAAATGAGCTGCACAAATACGTACGTTTCATAGACCGACAACAACTAGGTATTACCTCTCGAAAGGACGAGATAAGGAGAAAAGAACTGGGGCCAACGTGTGCAAGGGTATGATCCAAGTTTGTCATGTTGTTGGTTGTCTGCTGTCAACTCAATTACTAATAGCAATAGCTTTATTTCAAGATATTCTCCAAAATATGATTATTACCGCCCGGTCACCTTTGAGATAGTACTGGCAGTAACACCAAACTGTGCCCCCTTTCGCAACATACCGAAGCCGATACTTCGATCACAAGAATAGTGCATACACAATTGCTTCATATACTAGAAAGATGCTTGGCCATAACGAGTCGAATTGAAGCAGTCATGAAGTGCACCTGATCGAGTGTATTTACTTCAGTCGAAATATGCCCGGTATTCGCTTACTAAGTTAATCGAGACAGAAGTGCAACTCATTCTAATAATTGACCATGTTGGCAAGGGGCCAATCCTGAGCGAATCAAGAACGTTGAAATGAAGAAGCCCCTGTTCCATAGGCATGTTCCGAGTTGGGCACTACTATCATCCGATTTTTATCACACTAACCAATAACAATGATGATGTTTGGCCAAATCCCTACTTCGCCGCTTACGATGGACGTTAAATAACTATTTCGTTCATGGCTTGGTCAATCAATAACAACCATAATTTAGTGGTACGTGTATATACAGTATGTATCTATACTGTTTTAGTACGGAATAAGATTGCTTACGTAAGCTGATATTTAAGCGGCGATAACTGTTTTTGTTCTATAACTTTAGATACGTTTGTAGGGGAAAGAGGTCGAGTTCTATATAGCGTGCCACTGGGTCATCCTAGAATAATGAGTGGCCATGTCAAGATTAAATGTTTTCCAATGTTCTAAGATCTGCTCTCCTTTCTGCCAGGCAACACAGCTGATAGTTCCTTTATACAAATGAGACCCTTCGATACTGCACATGAAATAATGCTAATGATGATTAGATGAAGACGTTTTCTAAAGTTATGAACCTTAATAAAGACTACAATAAAACTCGAGGAGTCGTGCATTACATAGAGGCGGGGACCTACTTACTTCGATGCTGTTTAGTTGTTCGGTCAATTCGCTATAGGAATGAACGTTTCGATAAAAAAATTGTTGAAATTTCTCTACCACTACCTATAGATAGGGTTGTGGAAAAAAAAATTGGACAAAATTGCCTTCTTTTACACGAAGCGATCTATGATTATTATCTTAACGCACTTAAACTATATTGTTAAGAGCTATCATTCTCGAGGGGAATCAGTCCGACGCTAAACTTCGGAATTGTCAGCTTATAGTTTATATTTTGTGCTATACCATACTTTCCAGACAGGGATGTTGAGTACAATGGATTAACGGCAGGCGCCCTTAGAAGATACTCGAAAAATCGGAACGTAAAGTACTAAAAGTGCCGAGGTGGAAGTGTCTCTGTTTAAAATTAAGCATCTTACACTTAACGTGCGCTTGAGCTAATTCTTGTTAATATTTTATTATCATTATACATAACACCGGTATCGTGATTAAATAAGCACGCATACTTAATTCGTGTACTTCTATAAATTGTGATAAAAACAATTGTGGGATCGAATGATGACAGCGTCCTGTCGAATAGGACTCAGTGTTGTCGTAACAACTAGCCTCTTTAGTGCAAACTTTCAAAAACACTAAGTTTTATTTATAGCAGTTACAGGTAGAATCATAGGTTATGCTTTGTTCAGTTATAGGATCCGCCAAAGTAAAAACGACCAGCACCGCCGCATATGAGTGAGAAATGGGCAGTTAAGAAAGTCTACTTTTTTTTTTGCAAGAGAAGTTCTCGTCTGGGGCTAACAAATCGGTGAATCCCAAACTAGTAAGGGTTGGTTGAAATAGCAATTTGCCATCGCTGCGTTCGTTAGGGACAGTCATCGGATGATTCTCGTCTTCCTCCAAAAACAGCCGAGGCTGGAAATCAAAGCGACTGATATCAAAGTAGAAAATATGAGAAGGGGGTGTTCGTCCTGCTCAAGTGTCAACAGGAGATGTGAATACGATATTTGTTTTATAAAGCTTTGCACCTAATTTCTAGAGATCCATTCTCGGCGCGCTGTAATATGTGGTAGCGATTGCAAAGGAACTAAGTTAAGAGGTCTTAGTTCTGTTACAAAAAAAAAAACGGCGATCCAGCAGTAGGTATCCGTTCCTGTGAAGTTCGTATGCTCTTGACAAGCCTTTGCGGTGAGCTAACATTAGCATTTCCTGCTTCCGAGTCATTACTTCTTGCTCCTCAACAACTACAAATCATCATTCGTCAGTTACTGCTTTGAGAGTGGTTACTGTACAAGGATCTTAGTGATTCTGCTGACATGTGCAGCTTTATCTGTTTGTGATGACCCACATGAATGATGAGTGATAAGCATACGTTTAGCCATTAAAGTAAATCTGGCCATAAAGCCCTAACCTGTTTTACGGTCAGAGCCAATACTAAGCTACCGGTTAAAACTTCATCGATGCTGCAGGATATTCGGAGAATTACTATACGGTGTTTACGAATTTGCATTCAATAGACGCCTTTTAAAAGCTTTACTGCATAATTATTTAACCGGCAACCTGCGATGCTCACCATTTTTTTCTGTAATAAATATTATACATGTACAAGACGGGATCACCAGATCAAGATTATCGTTTGCTTTCATACAATGGAAGGGAAAATCATTTTGTGGCGCACATTCAGCTCTGTGGACGGTATGAAAGGAAATCTTTATTAGAATGGATATTGTTTTTGCGAGGGTATTGAACGAGGCCATTTTGTCTTGGTCAGTCCGTCTACTGCTCGGACTGAGTCTGGTAGTCAGCACGCTTTTTTAGCGTATTGTTTGGTGACGTCTTCGATAGTACGCTAGTTCGCTAATGATAGGTAGTAGTTTGCTAAAGTAACAATTTTACCCATTACGTACATACATTTCTGCTCGAACTTTTGACATCTCATAATTTGAAAGTGTCCATTTTAATGATATGGGTCATGACAGAGCCGTATAGAAACACCCACTAGCGTGACACTGCCCACGAACGTTAGACAAAAATAGTCGATTTACTTTGCTAAAAGGAAATACGTTTAGCTCGCTGTTCTTGCTAAAATCTCAAAGTCCTCTGGACTATAAATGAAGTCGATGGAGGTAGTCAAATTTACCAGCCTGTACAGTGACTGCATTGAGTCTATGGTACATGAAGCAGTTTAACTTCATTTTATAAGCATAAAAGCTAATCGCGTCCTTAAAATTATACGTAGTGATAGCATATGTGCTGGCACGCCGACTACCGCCGCCGCAACGTCCTAGTATCCTATTGCGACTTTGCCGCGTACTAAATACGGGTATGATCGAAGAATTTTAAATCTCTACGCCCGTTCCGCCATTAACAAACGCGCTCATTTGACGTCATCGCCACCGTTATATGCGTCAACATACCTATATCTATTTTCTATTTAGCTAATAGATTTGATGCATTGACATACTAACAAGCCACCCGCTTAGAGTATGACGACATATGCATGTTTTTTATTCAAGTATTCCACAATATTGTTTTTGACTTTTCACCATATGTGCACATTGACAATAAAAAAATAACTTCAAGCTAACGCTGGAGAAAAATTGTGTGGAAACATACCCTGTCTGACCCACATCTCCAGTAGGTCTAGATTGAATATATGCTGGAGATCACTGGATGTCCTAGGACGGAAAAATAGAATGTGCTATGGCCCACAAAAATTATAGAAAAGCCTTCGTTTCTCTTTAATATCTCGCGCAGGATAATGCATTACTGTCGGCCGTCAAGTAGTAACATAAATGGCGCCTCGGGTAACGGATGCGCTCAACAACAATCAGACAATTGAAGTGTATGCTCGCAATTTTGGGATAGTGTTTTGTCGGTCACGCATCTACTATCTGTGTGATAATGTCGACTGTGAATAAGAAAAATGACTACTATAAGTAACAAGAGAGTCTGATTTTTCTAGCACCGGCAAACACTGACTTTGCTTGATGACGTCGTACGATACTGTGCTTCGAATTTTATGCCCGGTACTGCTGGTGGCATCCCATCGAACGCCTGGCTCTTAGCGTCAAACGAAGTGTGTCTGGGTTAAATTTCAAACCCGCATTAACTATTTTACCATGACGCGGATACCATTCCTGCGCACCAGCCTGAGCGTTAGGTAACACGTGAACGTCAGGCAAAGGTGCGTGAATGAAAGTGCAATGCCAGTATCTGTTTTGTTTGAAATTGATGCTCTTGAAGTAAAAAATATGTATTGCAGCGGACGTATTAATTGACGTAAGATCTGTCATATCTAGATATCAGCGCTAATAATAATAGCAAATACTGTTCGCCATTTGTTTACAAAATTAAGTTACAAGTTTATTGCTCTAAAAAGAAGGAACGTTTGAAGGATATAACTATCCTTCATTATATCTAACGACTGTCTCCCGAACACAACATTCGATGAGATATTCTTACTGTAGGACAGGAGGTAATGCAAAATGGCCGTAAATAATAATTTTACCAAATGTTACCGAATGTCCTGTGTTGCCTAATAGACAGTTGGTCGCCTGTTCAATGCTCTGGCCACAGTTGGAAAAAGGTCTTATTTCCCCGGAAAACCAAATATAAATGAAAAGCTTGCTTTGAAACAGAACTCTGAGTAGAGAAAAAGGACTAACTTTAAAACCAACTCTGAAGTTACGTAAGGCACAATGCTTTAGATGAGCGAAGTGCAATGTATCAGAATCATTAAGTACTAGTTTCAAACGCTCAGTTCTTCTTTGCAGTTATTGGTAAGCACAGACTATTTTCACCTAGGTTTAACAATATACGGATAATTTAAAATAGTGACACCTTTTGCAGATATTTTCTCCAATTTCACCACGAAAAGGTTTTTGTTCGTAAACGATATCTAGCAAGAAATGTACCTAAATAGGATTCATTGAATAAGCCTCACACGTTGAATGAATGTTTGCTCTTCCAACAGACGACTCTGTTAACGATCTAAATGTAATTACTAAGTTTACATATTCACAGAACGCACCCAGCTAACAGACCGATTCGTTTAACGTAACGCTTAACTGTAGCTTGCACTTGTTTTTCCCAGAACGTCGACAAATTTATTTTCACATACGTTTTCTAGTTTCCTAGTCATACTTAAGCTCTTATCTTGCTCGTAAGTGCGGTCCCCATACGGACCCTAAAACATCCAGGCTGCAGCAGAGTATACGACACAGATTCATACACAGAATAGCGATTCCTTAATATAGGCTAAATTATTAATATACTCCATAACCTACATAGCAATAATTAAAAGGGCCAGAATGATTCAAGGACCACCGACACAACCAAGAACACGTTCATACTTCGACACGGTTGTCGAAACGATTTGACGAGGACCTCTTGTCAATTGCTATGCTACACTGTACAGCGAAAAGGTCAATGCAGAATTCGGAAGTAAGCATAAAAAAATACTAACATGTAATACTGCCCGTGCCCTATGAAACGCCATAAATCAACGTCATTAGAATTACTGTCTGTGTCCAAAAAAATGACATTGCAGCGATCCCACTTCTTACCGGACTCAAGCTTACCCAATACGGGAAGTTCATATTGGGCAACGTGAATATTGGGCTTGTCATCATTCAATAGGGCAACTGTAAATGACAATCTTAGTTTTTACCTCCGCTCGTCGTTCAAACGAAGCTCCAGCGTCATTTTCCGCGCTTCTCCCTACTGTTTTATTTCTTCGATCCGCCATCTCCTGAGGTCATAATCTGTGCTCCAACTGCCATCTCGACGCATTAACATTTCAGTGCGTCTTTATTAGGAAACATTTGTTAACTACCTGACCTTGTGGGTTTGTAGCTTTACAGGCCCGATCGTACCAGCAACGCTGTAGTAACAAGCCTCCAAATAAATCCTGAGGGATTTATTTTCTGTTGTCGTTTCTGTCGAGGTCGGCAAAAAAGCTTGGCCTTTCTTGGTAGTTAGACCAGTTGGTCTTTAGAGAAATCGCTTCCAACAAGAAGAAGCTTCTTCTTAAAAAAATTACGACCACAAGTACCCCTTTGATTCTCAATAATGGCTCTCTGTCAACTAAAAATTTTTGTTTGTACGAAAAACTGCCCCGGCTAATTAGCTGGCTACATGAAATAAAAACGTTCAGATAAACACCGAAAATTCTGCAATAATGGCTAGCATAAATACGACGATAACGTAACCGTAATCTGGATTAGGATCTTGTAACGCATTTATTATAGACTGGACACCCTCGCGGGCTTTATTCTGTACCCATTTGGCAATTTGATTGATTCCAATGTTTCAAATGTTCCTGCTTTTTCTCATTGCAATTTATTTATTAATCGATAAAAGATAATCTAACTCGACTATTAAACATGGGAATATCAACCCGCCTGCAGCACAGCTGAACCTCTAACAATGCCACATTATCGACGTAAACCCATATAATTCAAAAGTTTAGGTAAACCGCACCCCCATCTGTATTTGAGAAGTAAATTTTTTTTCTCAAACATCAATTTTCAAATAGTTTTGGAAGCGAAACCTCCAGTTCTCTCAGAAATTTTGCTCAACGGATCCCAAGCAGCTCGTCTATAAACGAACGGTCGAACTTTTCTAAATTTAGCAATAAATTATTTAATCTATTATCTGATACCAGTCATCGAAATAGAAGCTACAGCCTACCCTGTCGGTTAATAGAAAACTGGATTAAAACCGCCATTTTAGACATTCGCTTTCAGGGGGATCGTGACTTCGACGCGGGTGGATCTAAAAATGTTTGCCATTTATTTTTCATTTAGAACATGATATTTGAATGATAAAAGACACGCTCTCTTCACTTACGAACCGAACTTTAAGTTTATGACAGATGGATAGCGGATCAGATGTGTATTGACCAGGAAAGTAAGTTTCGCTCTGGCAAGTCTCAGTTCTCTTTTGTTGGCAAAAAAAAACGTAACGCGGCCATTTGCCAAAGCTCGAGATCGCTTCACTCATACGACAGGATCTACGCTAGAGTGTCGCATGGCACACGCTGAAAGAACCGTCGTGTATCAATCATTTAGACCTGCTCATCTAAGTAGCAGATGACAGGGTAACAGAATATGAATCAATTTGAGTTCGCCAATATAACAGATGAACGGCGGAAGGAGACGCTGGCAACAACGACGACGACGACGACCATTACAACAGCCTAGTACAGGAGGGCGTCTTTCTTTCACAATGAAACGAAAGCAAACATTTACGTCGGCGGCGTCAGCTAATGGCGGTACCTGCCGGGTGTCGCGCGGTGCCTTCTGAGTCGGTGAATACGGAAAAATAGAACGGCGGATAAAAACGATCTGAATGACAATAATCAACAATAGTACCGGGTGCGGGATCGCTGTTTGACCTTAGGAAGTTGTTCGAATTGTTGGTGCTGGTGTTGCCTATGAGGGGGCATAACCTCTGTTGGAACATGAGAAGTTTTTCGGCAGTAGATTATGGGCTTGGGCTTGACCTTGATCGCGTGGTGTGGATGACCCCGGTGCTATACTACTTCGGGTACATTTACTCAGTTTATATATCGGGTATAATTTACTGACTAGGTGAAAATAGCCTTGCCGAACTTCGTGACATACTTCTATGACGGTTAACGTTATTATAGGCCCAGCAGCTTCGGTGCTAACGTGCAGATTATCTCATATAATTTGAATGGTGCATGCACCTTAGAGTTGCTAGGTTAATTTTGGAGCGGCAGGGGATTTCACACGATTTCCTGCATGAAGACTCACCAAATATTGATTACAGCTGTTTGCTTTCACGTTGACTTACGTTTTCCATCTAAGAATCTTGAAATTCATAAAATCGCATCGTACGACCCGCAACGCAAGAACGATATGGAAAAAATTTCTAATTTGAAAAAATTAATCTAAGTTAAGCTGCCTAAAGTAAAAAACATCAGTTCGCTAAATAGCAAAAGATCAGATCTCATAAAAAAATTATATCTCACTTAAATTTTTCATTACTCGTTGTCTGACGACCTTCAGGTTGCTCTTGAGCTATTACAACCTCAGTCATCCATCTGGGGCTAGTTAACGAAGATTAATTCATACCAAGTTGTGGCCTGTTTAAATAACTAATTAGCGAGCCCTAGACAATAGTCTCCGATATAATATATGCTTCAAGCATACCGTCGTGTAATTCTCATGAAAAAATCGCCTCTTTGAATGTTATTGTCCATCGTTTCAGTAGTTAATATATGTCGAACACGACTGACAAAATGCCTGTAATAAAAGTTACGCACTTTTCGATAACTGCCTTTCGTAACTATAAGTACTCTAAAAAACTGGCACTAGATCAGGGGAGTTAGAGTGTGGTATCTCTAGGAAATATAGCCAACGTGTATAGTTCTACCTGGAACTAGAAATAACGCTCGAGTCTTTCGTGGAAAAGCTGGCCGATACGTAAAGTGATAAGTTCTATCGAGAGGCATGAACCACAAAAAACGAGCGCTTCGTGCAGTGCTCTTCCGACCGTCTAACATATTTATAGTGGACATAACGTCTATTTAGTCAAGCCTGCTCAAATATGTTTATGGTATCTTATGGACACCAATTATGTAAGATTATTTGGCACACATACCATTGTCATGAATGAGATAATAAATCATTTCGATGGTACAGATCATTGAATAAATATCGTTATCTGTTTGACAAAAACGAAATATTTCAGTATTACTTTTGTAAACAATTCGAACTATATGAGCTCACTTTCGATTCGAACGCAGTGTACGACTAGACCATCAGACCACTATCACGACGAGTCGTCGTTCCTCACACCAGCCAGCCCGTCTAGCCAACGCCAGACGTTTTTCTACGTCCGCATTATATGCGTCAAGGATCGAGAATGCAAAGAGGTCGCAACTATACACTGCCCTTGGAAAGGACAATAGTTTTGTAGACAATTGAAAAATGGGATCAGCTTTTCAGTAACTAATGAGGCTTGAGTTGATGGATATGGCTGTCACCAAGGTCAGAGATCAACCATACACACTTGCAAAACTAAAGCGTTTAGCTTTATTTGTCTGCTTTCATCTGCAGAACGAATCAAAATAGTACCATATATTGTACCCATCGCTCTAGGTCCGGTTGTGTGGCCTCCGAATATATTCATTTTCCACTTACATGATTCTGCCTCACATCTAGTGTACGATGTATTGTCCAAGATACCTAAAATCTACAGTGAGCGTAGACTGACACCTTCACAGGTGTACCCAGCATAATTTCTACTCGGGTAGCTGCTGTGCAAGCATGGGTTACGGGTAACGTTTGCCGAATTCTTAAAAAAAAATTATAAAAAACTATGGCGGACCTATTATTTGATAGCATGAGATGCAATATCGCCGAAAGCCTCATTTTATGATGGTATTTAAATAAATACTTAGACGACTGAGTTCTGATGGGAAACGTGCGTGTTAGTCCAGATTGCAAATTTCACACTGATTCATTTAGAGAAACGCATTTTGTTTCGCGTCTTGGGCTCATTCCGACCAATCCTATTTCTGTTCAATTGCTGGGATATGCTTATCACAACATGACCAACGCTACTCGTAGACTAACTATAGGGTTCTGTGCTTTCCACTAGTAGATCATTTATACTTGTCCGTACTGCTAAGGCGTTCTATTCAGATAGGTGCACCAATATTTGGCTCCCTTAAACGAGAGGTATATATATATATATATACATATACCAAGTATCACTGCCCCGCCTGAAAAAGATAGAAACTAGACAGTGTGATCTGTGCCCCTTTGGGTGCACGTCTAATATGAAGCTTCCCTGCCGAGACAATACAAAGTGAACAGACCACGACTTAAGACACTGTTTTTGATACGGAAATGTCTAGTTACAATGATCGATCTCGTGAGCAAACGCTAATCTTTAGCCACTTTTTGCAACTCAGCCAGTAACCCACCGCTGTTAGTTTCTAGTACAATAGCACTATGTCTGTGATCGTATGATGTAAATTGCTAGTATCACGGAAAACTGTCATTGGTATTAGGACTTAAAGAAAGGAGTTTTGTACTAGGCAAGGAAATTAGCTCCCCTTGCCGAGACCAGAAGACGACACTTGACAAAAGCTGTAAACAAGAGACAATTTAAACTTGTACGTAATGCTAGAAGACCTTCATTGCTTACTTCTTACAAGTAAAAAAGATCGTCTGTACAAATGATAAGCCACTCAGCTACTACATATAAGTGAATATAAGTACGACGGTATGTAAATTATTGTCGTTTATAAAAGCAGTTTCGCCAATGGACAGTGGTGATGAACAAATTTATCAGCAAAACTAACACTCGTCCTAGGCAGTTATCTATACAACAATCACCGATAAATCAATTTTTGCTATAACCGCAGTAGAAGCAATCGATCAACATATTTCGGACAGAGAGCTGAACCATTTTTAATGAATACTCCTTCCTATGAAAAGAAAAACAAGACCGGCGTCTATGTACTACGTGTTTGTACCTAAAAACAATCCTTACCGTTGACCTACCGCAGCTAGGATAAGGTTAATGGGAAAGTGCATTAACCGTTGTGCGTTCGCCCCGCTTCCTGATCAGCGCAACAATTAGTAACAAAATTATCTCGCAGGATATCGACGTGCTCCCTCTCTGAGCTGAAACTATTTGGTTAGCAGCTCCTAATCGTGATAGCAATTCGCTGGTATTTCATCCTACGGCTGACGTAAATTTCGGCCGCAGGTTCATATCGTTGTTACGGTTATTTTTCTTTCTTCGTTTTCTTCGTTCGTTATAAATCTGACGCCTGTTCAGCATGGCGCTATCTTCCTAAACCTAATATTCGAATGATATAGGAAGTTATTTGCTTTCCCCGTATGCTCCCGCCACGACCGTTACACGTACGTTTTTTCGAACAATACCATGGAAAGCTTGTCAATGGTCCAAAGGTTTTAGAAATACTCTGTTATTGTTATTATTCTGACTAACGCTATGATGACATGTTTGTAGCTATATGCGTCTATATGAGTTGATTCCTTTGGTGGTTTAATATTGCAAGGAATATGGCATAACATGAGCAGTGTCTCATCAGTGACTGTGCTCAAGTCTGCTCCCAATGTGTAAACACAGTTTCGTTTCTATTTTTGAGATCTGTTGAAGCATCGAGACTACCAAGGCTCAAATAACTATTGTTTAGCTAGTTAAGTCTAATATTGAATTGCTAGAAATGAATTCGGCGGACTTTGAAATCGAATCGTTTTCAAATTACGCGCTACTAGCACAAACAATTTGACTCGTAAGTAGTCCAGTTTTGTAACAAGTGAGCAAAGGCAGGTCTAGTTCACCCCAGCAGGAATAAGTTTAGAGGAAAAAATCTTTTAGGCTCAAAAATCAATGTTAAGTGGCCAAGTTTTTGTTCATCAAAAGCCACAGCGCTGCGAAAATTCAGACTCTAGGCAAGAAGGTCCTAAATACAGCACGTGAATCGCGAAAACGATTCCAGAACTGAAGGGAAATGAAGTGTTGAAGACGAGCGAGGAGATGATTAGATGTCGGCGCCCGAAGGACAAAACCGCAATGTTGCAACTGAAGAAGCTTTTCACAAAAGCAGAGCTTAAAGTTCAAAGACTCTTTCGGCCAAAACTAGACTTTTGCATTTCACGTGCTACATAATTACAACCCAGACACTGAAAATCCAAATCAAAAGGTTAAATTAGGGTTGCTATGAATTGACTTCAGATAAATTAAAAATGCGTTGGTGTGTATCCCACATGCAATTGCGGAAAACAACAAAAAACTCATCTGGAGCATGCGGTCGCCTCTCATCTCTACTGCGGGTTGGGAGGCTAATTGGGCAATTGGGCTAACTGAGTGACCAGGCGGGGGAACGGCGAAACAAATAATTTGATAGCAGTGTCTCGTAGATCTAATGGCAGTGCTCACTATAGACATCGGGGACATCTGCTACAATGAGATACACACTGGAACTGAACCAATGAATGCAACCCGCTATCCCGAGTTCCTCAAGGAATCTATAAATCGTTGGTATGGGAATTGAAAGCACACAGTCTGGTCACAACGCGAAATCTCATCACCGTGAGTTGAGTCCTTTTTTATTGAGCGAAGGAATATTTAATGTTGGTCTCAATTCGTCATTTGATTCTCCGGATCAAAGTCCGTGTGATCACCGATAGGGCTATCTTACTATTGGGTAGGGATGGGAAGGCCAAATCTTACTATTCGCTTGTTTTTTCTATCTAGAGACATTACATATGGTAACACGAATGGCAGGTATATGGCTGTCCAAAAGCTACCACAGCGCTACTACGTATGTGCTAAAAAACGAAAGAGATAATTTCAAATATATATTAAAAAATCATCATTCTAGCCCGTTTAAGTATTCCGATTTCGAAACCCGGCGGAGATGCTAACAACAGTGTCGTACGTTAGTGTATCCCAACAATGGTTAGGCATGGCTATGTCTGACGTGTTTGTATGCCTTTTTATGATTATCTCAATATTTCCCCCAACTGTAGGTAGAATTAGATCAATTATCATCTCTTACCATACCTAGAAATTGTGAAGTCTTTTATTCGGTTTTGACCTACTAAAGTAAATTCCGTTCGATGATCAGAGTCGATGAAAAATTATAGCTGTTGCCAAACACTACGTCTTCTTCGGCGTATAACTCGCTCTAACGGTCAAACCTCTTTGGCCGACTAAATGGCAAAACAATCTGGCTGTTATTTAATGATTGTAATAATGTGGTCAAACAGATGTCGGATATAGCCTACACGGCAATTTCGAGTTGAAATTCCAAACGTATTACGAGTATACGCACTTCGTTTAGGGTTGCCGTTTGTCGTCTATTTTCGTTTCTATTCTCTGCCTCCTTCATATGTCAACGACTTTCTCGGCGACATTCGGTGGAATATAAGATACGAAGTATATTTCTGTTACGCTCGATAGGAAAGGAACGTATATAATCTACTAGTAAGGTTATGAAATCCTTTTGCGTCGCTGGTCTCGTCCAGCCACTATGACTTGGTTCCTTTTGTTCTTTTATCTGGATCGTTTGTATTGCCTAATGTTATACATTTGGATAGCTCTAGATGCAAGCTAATATGGAAAAAGTTAGAGAAAGGATACGGCTATTGTTTAGTTGGATTTCTGTTCGTCGACCAATTCGATCGTACATAAAATTCAAGCCGCTCGCGTATCTCCAAATCGATCGGCGACTCAAAATTGTTCACCGAGCAAAATGAGACTATTGATTAAATGTTAAGTCGTGGCCAGTGTCAGTCGACTGTTCTCAGCCACCTTTTTAATGCTTACCTACTCTATAAGCGTGGTCGGAGGATAAATAAGAACAGGAGTACATTCGGTGAAAGAAGAGCAAATAAAAGACGCGTCTGTTTCGTTATGGACAGAAAGTAGTCAAAGAGTCAGAAAAGAGCTCTCGCGCGTATGGCTGCAACAGCCTAAAGGGGGACTTGTTGGCGTACTCGGCTGTACAACGATCGGACGGTGACTACAACAATGGCGTGATCTGGAACGTTCGAGGTCCGCTAAAACAAGAGAGGAAAAAAAGGAT
Source organism: Varroa jacobsoni (assembly GCF_002532875.2). Classification (NCBI taxonomy): domain Eukaryota; kingdom Metazoa; phylum Arthropoda; class Arachnida; order Mesostigmata; family Varroidae; genus Varroa; species Varroa jacobsoni. The sequence goes on from NW_019214687.1 coordinate 29,211, forward strand.
GTTAGTTTTCTAAAGCCCCCGCTTTCCACGCCATTTTTCACCTGTTTCGCGTTTCTTATCAGCGACTCTCCTTTCTGTTTTCTCAACTGAGTTCTCCGCAAAAGCATCGACCTAGGTGACGATGACGGAACAGCAACATTGATGTTGAATGAGCACGAAGAGGCAGACGGGTAACCGTCCCGAGAGAAGCTGGAAAAATAGGAATAGATCAACGCGAAGCCGCTTACCGCAACACATTCACACGGAACCACACACATGGTTATCGAAACACCCGTTGAGGAGTAGACTGCCTCCAGAATATAACACAGATATAGCCGGAATAGAACACAGACGGCGAGCAGTCCTGCACCTCTTATATTTGCGAAGAAAATAAATACCTGGTTATTTTATACTTAAGCGCGCATATGTCACATCAAGGACACTAAGGAAATCCAGTTCGGAGAGGACGCTAAGCACGCCGGAAGATGGCTGATGTAAATCGTATAATGTGTACGAGCGAAAAGAACGGTTAGATCCCTTGGTCAACAGTGCCATGGTGTCAGAGATGCCACTGTGAACGTACCTTATTTCCGCTTTCAGATAAAACAAATTGCGAGAGAGCTCCCGGCCGGGTTAGTTTTTTGTATGACTTTGGCTAGCCGGTTGATGGAAAGAGGCTTAGGTATTAGGAGTACCGCACATGACTTAAGCAGCAGAATACAGAATGCAGTGTCGAGCTTTTCGCTTCACTGATACAATAAATCAGGACGAGCATGAACAAACCGGGAAAAGGATCATGTCCAAGGTTTATAAGACAACGGAGAATAGGCTGGAACATGACTGAAACATCTCAGTAATGATAAAGAAAACGTTAACATTTAAATAACTTTCTAAAGCAATGAGCACAACGAGTGTAAGGCAGGGAAACGCCACACCTCCCCTATTTCGACCGCAATAGTTCTTCTTCCAACTACTTTAAGCCTAGTTTCTGCGTATACGAAACATATTTTAGATATGTAAATGTATCATATATACTTACTATATAGAACATAAGCAAAGAGCGTAAAAGTAACTCATGCGAGGATTCCGCGTATGCTCCATGTCTAATATAATTAATTAAAATAACGCCAACTCTACTGCTCATTTTCACGCAGCTACGTTGCTGCTGTGTAGAGGACTGATTAAGTTTACGCGCACGCTGTTTGGATAATATAAATTTATTAAAATTGGGGTGCTTAAAAATGTTGCGAACGGAAGTAAATCTAAACAAACTTTTAAGAGAATTACATATGGGAACCACTAAATAACATTAAGTAAAATCTTTGAAGATTATCGTGAAGTCACTCGAATTAAAGGAGGACATCAAGATCAAAAGAAATTTGTCCCAAATGAACGAACCCTACTGATATCATCGGTCTACGCGAATTTTGTGGGAGACCCACTAGCCCCGTTAGACGTGCTAGGCATTAATTGAGCCGCCTCTACTTCGTGCGCCGTGGAAGACCGATAACACGCACTATTTCTAGGGGTCTACGAGTGAACGGCCTTTCCTCTTGAGAGTGCACTGACCAAGCCTGAAAAAGCACGCACTTCTCCTTCGAATGAGGACGATGAAGGACAGTGTTGCGACTAAAAACCCTTCGGTTAAACGTAGTTCAGCCACGGACACGCACTCGCGTTACGTCGAAGTTACATTACACGTCGAGGTAGTGGGAATCACATAACATCAACAGAACCAACGATAAACACAAGCCAGCTGTGCAAATGTTTCATGAAATTCAAAAGAGCAATAGTAGCAGGCGATGCACAGTCTACATCCACCAATTCTCGAAAATGGCTGTATTTTTGTCGCTACCATAGCGCCAGGAGGAATCGCGACTAGTCAGTGTAAATGTTTGCGCGAGATGCAACAGGCGGATGTACGCAAGCCAATGCTTATAGATGCTGCTTTCCGAAGTGTAATAGAGCGATACATATAGCCTATAAGGCTAATGGTAAGCCTAGTCCGACACTCGGCCAAGATGAAACGTGGCGTCGTAGGATATGCCCGATGCCCACAGACTGATCAACTGATGTTTAGATATGCGTACGTTAAAGAATTATTCAATGGCTTTTCCAACATTCTTATTTAAGCGAACGATGGACTAGGAAGATACGTGTGAAGCTTGGAAACATGTGGAGCCTTTGACGGTTGATGGCCGTAACATGCGATAATAACTCTTCGAGAGACCCTTTCTCCACCACGAAAAACAACACTTGTACCGAGCAACAACGTCGTGCAGCCCTCGACCCTGCGCTTGTAGAGACTTTTCCTAGGAAAACGTCCCTGGCTATTTGTGTAGTGCCGAAAATCGACATTGACAGTGCTATGTGTGAAGCAGAGAAGTACATTAACAGAGCAACGACCCAGTTACGATGTTCTTTCTCGCTAGTTACCACGAATACCTGGAACTTAGAAAGGGCAGATATATCAGCGAAATGGAAGGTTCTTTAGAGACGTTATTTAGTCCATAACCCAGGTCAACAGTACGGATCGAAAGCAGCAGATGATATTATTAAGAAAGAGCGGATTCAGAAGATGCAAAATTATTTCTTATTCTGCGCCTCCTCCTCTTCTCATTTTTAGGGACTTTAACGTTCGCCATAACCTGCCAAACTCGAGCCGCATTGGGGTCCTTCAGAACACGCTAGCACATGTTGTTTGCTGAGTAATCAATCGCTTTGGTGATTTCCTTTTCCGAAATCTGGCTGTCGCCATATTTGCCACGAATGTAAGCACGGTTAGCGTAAAATTTCACAATGAAAATCATTCTTAGAGACCGCAAACATTTGTGCTCACGTACCGTCTTTGTTGCAGTTGCGCGGACTGTCAAATGCTAAACTCCGTCGCTAAACCTAAATGTAGATAGATAAGCACCCACAAAGTTCTCTCTGTACCTGAAGCGGTGAATGCCGAAACTTGTGCACAGGGTTTGGTCAAAATTCTCCAGTATTTCCTTTTATTTCCTGGAAGCATAGACCGCGGTTTATCTATATAGTTGTAATCTTGCCTTGACGGCCCATATGGCCTTCAAATGCATGACCATCGTTCTACCCTTCCAGTGCCCGAATTTTATCGTTTAGCCTACCTTTTCGTGAAAAGCGTGTGCTCCGCAAAGACAGCAATACTTTGAACGGCTGAAAACCCGTTTGATCATCGGCGAAGAACGTTAACTATACAAATGGCTAACGTATTACGGAAGCTTGCCTGATTAGCATTTCGGTCCTCATAAATCACTTCTCGGAGATGTTTGTGTCAAGGAATACGATATCGAATGCAGTGAATTTTTTCGCCGCAGCGTAGGGAAACAGAACTCCAATACCTCAACAAGAGTTTACAATGTGGCAAGGTCTTGGGAACCTACACAACGAAGAAATCCGCTGATTCAGGTAGGGTCTGCAAGCGTCATTCAAATGCAGCGTTATTCCGTTACTGTCCTAGAGAGCGCTATTTAATAGATGTTCGCGCACCGATACACTTCCAGCCCAATGAAGACACACTACCCTGTTAGTGATCCCTAAAGGAAAGGGCGGTTCGACCGTATCTTCATTATAATAGTAAGGATAGCAAAGAAAGACTTTTGTTACAAGCTGCTTTTCGGCTTGCTAGGTAAAAAAGTGCCACTAAGAAGCTACTTACACGCCATTCTAGCGGAGTAACATGGGTCCTAGAAAGAATTGTCAATGGAAACGGCGTGCAGTATCCTGATTACTAACATCAAAGGTGCATTGGTCACATAATGCAATCTACTATACGCGGTGTTCGTCAACTTCAAAATCATCTTTGATGCGGTGCTGAGAATAAGGTTATGTTCACTGCTGAACGAGATTGGTGTCTCTAAAAACGTGGTCAACCTTCTCGCTGGGATTCCACTAGAAACCAAAATAATCATCGACAACGGAGCGGTTGAACTTTCCTTTTTACATAGACAATTGACTTTCCTGAGAGGAACAACCATAGCCCACTTTTGCTTTGCTGAAGAGCCTCCTTGGTTAGATCAGAGGTCCAAAGGTCAGTGGGAGTCATCTTGTATGTAGACGACCTAGTAATATGCGGACAGAACAAAATCCAGGTATAATATGCTCTGATCCGGCTATACATACCAGTCACAAATTCAGGACTGACCGTGAACCTGTTCAAGACGAAGGAGATAAAGTTCAGAAAGGAAGGCAGGCAGAGGCCACTGACGACTTGTACTTCGGCAACTTACCTTTCGGTTCTTCAACCCGTTTGTGTAGTTGGAGCAGCTCTTTTCTGCGGACAGTAGAAGTTTCACTACGTACGTCACTGAAAGATAAAGGACGACCTTATCGGCTGCATAGACGATCAAGTCACCTTTTCACTTGTTCCTCGCAACCGTTCTCAGCTTTTCCGACCTTAGCGTAACTCCGATCGCAACATATGGAATACACGTCATTTAGAAAAAGCTTATTATGGAAAAAACTAAACAAGTAAATTGTGTTGAAGCCTACTTCCTTGAATAAGTACTGGGCTACACATAGTGATTCAAAATTGCCTCGCAGTTCGTCGCTGCCGTCCAAAGACCTATGTCGTACGATACAAAATGATTTCTAGATTTTTTTTCTGATGTTGATATGTTGTGCCGATGGCCAGTGTATCTAAAGTCCTCGACTACTGCCAGTAAACGCGAATAACTGAATCAAATTATTAATTTTTTCTTTATTTGATTAGAGATTTGATTGATAATAACTGCGAGGCAAGTCCCAATGATCTATCCTTTGTAATAGAGTAGTTGCCTTGCCTCGCTAAACAATAACAGATTCCCAGATAAAGAGTGAAGAGAAAAAAGCCGTGCTTACACAGTCCACAGGCTGGCAGACTGGCGTATGTCGATTAAACTAAGACAACCCCGAACACTTGCTAAGAATAATGGTAACCGAGCCCGTACCCTCAACGTGCACAGCTGCTAGCGGTGGCTTCTTCCTGGAGCGGAAAGAGATCGATCTTCAAGGGATGCTGGAAGTTTTCGAGATCAAGAAGAATATGGTGTCACAGTCGTATGTACGCCTCGAGAAGTCGACATTCGAATGTCGACTTTCGTTTTTTGTTTCACAGGAAAGAGCAGACGCACGCCTCTCGAATCGACATAAAATAACACGTAAAATGCAACACAAAGAAGAATCGAACCGGCCTCTGGAAATAGCCGCGAATGCCGGAAGCCGGTAAATACTGCATTCGCCATCGATAATACTAGGCAGAAAAGAATAAGTGCGCACCACATATTTCTAAGATACTTATTCAAATATCTACTAATAGCTCTATTTCTACAAAGTTAGATTTCAATAATTTATTACATATAGGCATGTCGTCTTACGAGGGTCTATTGTTACGTTCCAGCAATCATCGAATTTTGAAATTTTTATTTACAAATTAGGTGAAATATTCACGTTTGTTAGGTAGTTGTGCTTTTTACTTTAAATCATTATGGATAACAAAACTCTTTTATAAGACCTTTGAGCTTCCACTGAGGACTATTTAGAACTCTGCCGACCCGCAATTGATTTGCTTCTATAGCTTAATGGACGCATAAAAAAATAGGATCGTAGGTTGTCCGGGCATGCCCAACCGAACGGCCTTTAATGGATACTATAGATATATATTTTCTTCATTTTATGAAATCGTTTTTGTTTGGTCCGAAAGTAGATTTGCGAGTAATTTAAATATATACCGAGTATTCCGGTTTTATATCCAGTATAGGTACGATGTTCCACAAAAGCAAGCATATTGTAAATTTTGTCTACAAAAAAATGAGAAGTCGACGTTAGTATGCGTTTGAGCACGGGCCTTGACTGGAGGATAGGCAGGAGTATACTGAAATGTTCGGGTATTTAAAAGAGATTCGCAAAAATGTACGTTAAGCTATCGTACTGCACAACGTCCATAACAGGTTCTACTAAAAGAAAGGCCTGCTTTGCGTAAGGGCAACATTCTTTGCTTTTCTATGCAAAACTACACTTTCCACATATACAGAAACGGTTATGGGCAAGCGTCAATTATAGGGTTTCACTGATGAATAGAATAAATTATGTCCCGTACAATTTACAACTGATTTAAAATCATAGGTGTGCTATAGAGCTACTAACGATAAGAAGCAAAAATACGCTTTCGAAGTTCTAAACGCTGACGAAGCTGAACAAACCAAGAAGTCATCCTACCTGATACTGAACTTCGTGTCTAATAGTTTTCCTCACTCCCTCAGTATTCCGCTATTCGAGGCACGGCTCGATAAAACGCCTTAATCAACTAAAAGGAGAAGGCCGCCCGACTTTATGACAAATCGCAGGCTCAAGTTAAGAAGTAAACAATCGATTTTATATCCGAACAGACAGAAGCAACGATTATAGCGCAATCTAGAACAAGATCTAAACTGATGGCTAAAAATAAAGTTTATATAAACACTCTCCGACACAACACAGGCCTAACCAGGTTAACAGATTAGTCCCGTAAACCGATAACGGGTAAAATTTAACTCTCACTTTTATCGCGTTGCGCCGTAGCTTATTATACTACACTTTAATGGACGTGCCGAGAGCAACAATTCAATGAACAGTATATACGCAGCCTTATTGCTAGCCGACCAGCTAAATGCCATCTGTTAGCTTACGTAGTAGGCGACGTTTAAACAAGCTGTCTATCGCCTGTCATTGCCATAAACGTGTAATAATATCAACAAGCCAAGTAAACATCGGCCAATGTTTGCCCCGACACGCTTATTGATTTGATTATCTATTCAATACAAGGATATTGCCACGCTTTATATAACTAAGGACGATAGAATATTTTGCTGAATATGTTTAGGGGGTTTGATTTGGACCTAATGAAGACAGTTAAATTTTAGATAGAATAGATGCTTGAAAAGCTTCGAGGTTTAGTTCTTCCGCTTACGAGACGTTACCAGCGTAAAGTGAACTTGCCGATTTGATACATGGACTTCGCTGGAACATCGGACACGTAGACATGGGCCAAGCTAACATTAGTGTATATTATACTCTGCTATGTCTGGAAATCATGAATAGCAGGTGATCTCTAGAGAAGATAGCCAACCATATGATGCGATCAATCTAGAAAATGTCCAATTGCCAATGATGTATTAGACGTAGAATTATTCCGAAAAAGTAATTTGTGGTTATTTCGAAAAGCTCTTATTTTCACGCAAGCCTGGATTTCAATATGGACGTCTTCTAATGCAGCTAATTATGTTCGTTGCATTCTCGTTTAAGCTCGGGTTAAACGGGTTTACCAACTCGTTTTAAAGCGTTCATCTGAGCTAGTTTTCTTAATTATTCCAGCACATCAAAGCACCTAAACAAGTATACAACATAAGGTGGTTCTAGTAATAACTTGCTTAACATCTATATTTCTGACTGACAGCTCTCAGCCAGAAATATAAATGAATAATCCGAACTCACCTTGATCAGGAACAACGATTTATACAGAGGGAATATAAATAATAATCTGTTTTGATTATTCATAAATAGTAGACGATATGGAATACAGTCTTATCTTATAGGCTACTATGTGGTAATAGGCCGACGTTGTTGCATTCCGAATTTAAATACTAACCAATCAGACTACTGATCGGAGCTGCTCATATACAACTACATGTTCAACTTATAAAACTAACAATGTAATAAGTTACCTTTGCATCTGAAGTATCATCTTATACAGTACGCTTTTCTCTGAACCTTAACCTTTAAAAATCGTGATGGTTCGCTTCGGTAATACTTTCTGCAGATATCCTAAAAGAGCGAGGGCACTGCCAGTGCATAAGTACGGGAGACTTGATTAAGAAATGAAACCCCCGGAAGAAATCCCTTATTAATTTCATAGGTCAATTTTGAAAATTATAGTACATTACTACTAAATATATGCTACCTGTCCAATAATTAAATCAGGACATCAGCATAATCTGCCTTTGACCTGCTTAGACATACAATGGTCTGTTAAGTATTTGCTAATACAAATTGATATCAAATCTTGTTTTGTGATACGCGTCAAAGAAATGACAGTAGACAGTGAATATGTAGACCAGTCGGGGCAGAAATGATGACAGCGCATCAAGCAAAACCCAGCCTATTTTTTGTTGTCGTTCGCGGCGCTACCCCTATTATTGAGCCGGGTAAAGGGAAACGTCGCGTGCAATAAATTTTGAATCCTCATAGAAATAAATTTTGTTGAGGTGTCGGTCTCATGAATCATTAGCGTCACTACCGTCATCGTCGACATATGTGCAGCATAGTTAGATATATAATATTTGTGTAAGCCGAAGTCGTCGGTAAAAACGCGTTGCAGATAGAGCCTTGTCGGAAGCGTGCAGTATGCAGAAGTTGTTGTAATACACAGAAAAATTAACGAGCCATTACCGCAAAAAGTGTATGCCTCAAAGCAGTCTCTGATATTCAAGCAAAAATCAATCAGGATATATTTATAGATGATATTATTGATAGTACGTGCTGTATTTTATATTTCTTTTCAAGTTAGCGGAACTGATGTTATCCTGAAAAGTTACATGGCAAAACTTCGTTGGGGAAATTCCCAAAAATCTACACTATATGAGAGAATTATCAAATTTATATTGAAAAAAAAAAGAAAGAAAACAAGGTTCTCGTCTTACAAAACTTCAAAAGCAAAAAGTCAGGGCAGAGTATACTCCAGTTCGACCAACCACAACATTTTGTTTCAAGTTTACTACGAAAAACAACGTTGTCCCTATTGTTTGAAACCAACTAGATTACTGCATGCGAATTCCATCGGTATTGCTTCCATTATTGTCACATATTTATGTTTTCGATCACACACACCCCTTCCTTGTACCTTGATACGAGTATAGATTCTTCCTACAGGCAGAAGGATACAGCCACTACTTTTCAAAAGAAGTCTAGGAGAGAATCGTTACCAATGAATAGTACGTGTCAAAAAGCCTATTCGTCTCTCCTGTAACCATAAAAGCTGCATAGAATAGTTATGTTGCTAGTAAGACAGCCTTATTTGTTTGAAACTAAATGACCAAGCTGATTTATATTTGTTGCAATGTAGGCCTAAAGGGTACAACTGTTTATCAATAGTCGTCTTATTTACAACGTAAAAGCGATATCTCTTCGTAACCTAACCATACTGGCAGAGCGCGGTTATTTTAAACGTTCTACATACGTGATGTGTCGTTCAGTGCATGTATGATTACGATTATACTGATACGGCTCGTGAAGGATTAACAAGGCGATCCGGCAGTGTTCGAGTACGAGAATAGCAAGACTAGGGTCCTGATGTCAGTAGGGCTTACGCCACTACCGCACAACGAGACCAGCGATGAGGATGCGTCTCATTTCTACCCTCTATACAAATAACCCGGATAATGAAGATCGAAGTCAGATTCGACCCGACGTCCGCCCAATTTGCTGTACCTTCCTATAACACCTGAAAAAAATTTCATTTCTGGAAAATAAAATTCGTAAATAGATACCGTCTCGCCTTAGCAGTGCTCAGTGTAACGATAACTTTCATTTTGCTTGCTCAAGAAAATTACTGAAGGAGGCAAATCGAATAAGATATTTAGGTCATAAATCACATATGTGTCAAGCGTGTCCTAAACGGACCCATTCATCCAGAGTCGAACATCGTTTTGGACGGCTTCTACTCTAGAAGCAATTTTCATCGTTCGTTCAAGCAGTTCGGCAAACGACACTGGAGCAAGGCACAAAGTATTGACTAGAAAGCGTTTTAGGTATGATCTAATGATGGCATCAGAGATAACAAAAAAAAATGGCCTGCCCAAATGCGAAAACAGAATTAGGAAAGCAGGTGTGAACCTCTACCGACTCGTACTATAGGATTTCTGGGCACTGCCTATTTTTTTAGGAATATGTACACATAAGAGCGTGTACATCTAAGTCGAGTCACTTGGACTAAAAGGAAAACATGCATAAAGGCCGCCAGAGTGACGAAACAAGCAAAACGAAATTATCAAGTGATCTTCCGATAACGATAAAGGACTGATGCATGTACGTAAAGATGCCATAAACGAACATAACGTTAGGGAGCACGGACAGCGGTCCGATTTGTTCCCTTTCGTCTACCACGGACCGTTAAGTGGCAAAAGATCGCTTTGATTGAATATATTTTGATGGCTTTCATTCGCTATCAGCAGCGATAATACCTGCGGAAACGGTCCAGCCACGACGCTCTTGTATACCGTCCAAGTAATAGCATGACGTTATTCGATGCATTAATAAGTGGCAATAAGCGACATTTTAAAAACAAGTGTTGGTATCGTGTCTTTGATTTCGGATAGCGTTTAAACTTAACAGTACCACACAATATGATGCGCTTTCTAAATCAGTGTGATAGACGCCCGTATAAAATGTGAATCAGTCATGACGATATTTTATTGGTTAGAACGTTTAACAGTTACACGCAGTTTCTTTGAAAATGTGTTAAACGTTTATATATATATATATATATATATATATGATTTCTTCGATGCGTCCGATATGTTTCAGCGGAAAAATACTATATCAGTATTTGGCAAGCCTGTTTCCCAGTAAAAATTCATGACTAGACTCTAAACAATTGTATCACAACCGTTGAACGGGTAGAAGTATACGATACAGATGTTAATAGATATTAAAAGATGTATGCTAATCCTTAACTTCAATTTGGCCACCCACTTCGTCGATGAAAATAACAAATACAGTACGTATTACCAGTGTTAATTAGCATAACATAGATGCCTAACGTACCGTGCTGCCGTAGTTCACTACGTATGTGAAGAGGATGTATGATATACAAGTTTGAGTTTGTTCGCTCTTATCAATTCTTTCAATGAATCTCGTACGTTAAATACGTCGCCGACACCCACTAGACATAATCACAACAACAAACATCGATCGTAGCGCCAACGGGCCGGATCGAAGATCAACAAAGATTTTCCCGAAGGTTAACAGAGGCGAACACCCAGCTAATAATATATCAATACTTGACGGGAGTTACAAAAACTAGGTCGTTTAGGCGTGCGTGAGCACCAGTTTGTTAACCTTGCAGCGATATAATTGCTATTTTCACTAATCTAATTTTGGGCGCAAACGTTCACAGATATAAAAAAATTTGATTCTATATTGACCTCGATAATAACTATCGTAATAATCCTCCTTAAATGATATTGCAGTCGCGATTAAAGATACGGCCAACCAAGAAGCTCTGGTTTTCTTACCTGCTACGGAATAAGGCTGAAGATAAGGGACTATTATAATTTTTGGAGAACGGCTAGGCTTCGTAGCACTAGGGCTACGGTAGAACTAGCGGAAGTCAAAGGACGAAACGTACTGCGAGCAGCTGCTAAGGCTCGTTTCTATGGAGTGGTATGCACAACACTGAATTATAGAACGATGCGTATAACCACGTGGTATCTACTGGGCCCTTGCTGGGTTCAGCCAGACGTTATCAACGCCAAGTAACAGAACTTATGAGTTCTGGCTATGGTTGTACAGCGTAGGTGCATGCAGTAAACCGTTCCATTATGCACGACAGCATGCGATGTCATAACGCACGCGCATGGTTTTGTAGAGAGTGTCAACGCAATAGAGAGAGTACTCTGAGTTTCGATAAAGTAAACTGTCGGAAGTCTAGCACCCATTCTTTGGTAGTGCATGCCCTTTCGATGTCTATGGGTCTGTTCGAGTTATAGTAGTAACACCCGTCAGAAAGTGCCGATACAAACCATAGTCACTTACTTTCGTCGGGAAACTCGCACTAACGTTGTAAAGCCACTCTGGTCACAAGTGTGCCTGTGACCATCTTTCTGTTGATCAGTAATAGATTCACTAGAAACTGTGCCCACTGAAAAAATCACTAGAGTCACTTGAGATCAACTTTATAAACTACGTACTACCGAATCACACTGGTGTTTCCGTGCAATGTATCACACATTGCATTACTGCAACGTCTTACAGCGAGCACTGTTGCGCAACAGAAACATCAAATGATAAATGCTCACCTAGAGGATCCATACCTAAGCTTCATGTAGATCTCACATTTCGTGTGTGTATGTCATCATTATATATGTGTATACATAATAAACGGCCCATAAACGGCCCAGTTGTTTTCCGATACCCATTCGTATGCACGTAACATGTAATATGGACAAAATAAATTCAATTTCCTTTATAAGACTTCTATAATCAAATATTTTCGGACGCTGCCATAACGCACGCGTAAACGCCCCCGTGTTGCCTACCAACAATGGATTCTATTTATACAGATACATAAGAAGTACGGATAAAGTAAGATTAACCTTTACTTCTAGGTTAATACGTTAACTAGGTAGTCTGTTAGTTAGCGAATAAGCGCATCGTTTCAAATAACTTTGTACAGTTCAACTCCCTCTCCGCTCTGAGAGTAATTACGCCAAAAATAGGCCGTGCACAGCCTTCTCCTTCTGTCTATCAGTAGGAAGTGCCTCGTACCATAACGATTAGATACATTACTTTGCCGATTTGTCCTTTCTTTTACTTAGTGCCGTTGCAATAATTACAGCGAATTATGCGTGGGCCGCCGAAGACCACGATGAGTGGAGCTACGAAGGAGCAACAGGGCCGGACGCGTGGGGTCTCATTGAGATGAGTGGCAATAATCAATGTGCAATGAAGCGACAAAGTCCTATCGATATTGAGGTCATAAGGACAAAATACGATAAATCGCTCAAGCCGCTTGCCCTAACTGGTCACGATAAAATCACTCCCAGTATCTTAGGTGTCAATAATGGACACACAGGTGAGTATATTGGATCAGTTCATATATATATATTAAATAATCATAGCGTAATGTTATTGTTTGTATTCGTTCGGATATATATACCCTCACAGCGAGAGAAGACATCAGCAATACGTCGTATAATGATCCATGTAAAATGTCATTGGATCTTTTCACTGCCCTGATCGTACAAAATGATATGATTCGTAGTAGAAAATTTTCAGGTCAGGTATTGCAACTAAATGATACCTGATAAAATTTATTCGCACCTTAACAGTACCTAGAAAAACAACAGAATATTTTAGTAGTTTATCACAGGATTATGAGTAATCATTCATTCATAGATCGCCTAAGCTGTAACATGTATAGACTTAAGAATGTAAAACGCTTGTAGGCTTACGGCGTTGCTTATTACGTGCGAGGGATAGTGGAAGGTTTACGGCATTATGCGTTATATCATGCCAAAGCCGATACTGGGGCATTACAAACAGAAATATGTTGAAGTGGTCACAATAGCGTTTACTCTTGGCTGTCTATTACTGAGCAGACTTGTTTGTGTTTCTTTGACTGCTTCGTATTTCTGTAATGGACTCCAGCGGAGCAAGTCCATAAGAACCGATGAGTGGAAAAACATAAGCATATATAAGAATCAACAGAACTTCAACTTCATCTATGCTGGTTTATAAATGCGTCTCGACAACGTTTAAGCTATTTTGAAGTAATTTTGCTTAAAGTACCATAGTTCCAGCAAGATCCAGATTATTTCATTTATTTCATTCATTCATTCATTTGTTGGCACTAACTGCTCAGTACAATGTCTTCGTATGCTTCAATTGTAGTTCAGCTGAATTCCAACGAGTGGACCCAGAAGCTAAGCGGAGGCCCTCTCTCGGGGGAGTACAAGTTACTGCAAATGCATTTCCACTGGGGCAAAGACAGCTACAGAGGATCTGAGCATACCATTAACGGAAAACGGTACCCCATCGAGGTTAGTCGTACCTTGGATATTTCTTGTGTCCCATATAGAACGTACAATAAGTGTTTATAGTATATCAGACACGCAGAAACGTCCACGTTGTTGAACTTACCTCTATCAATGTTCAGTCCGTGAGCTACAAATATTAAAGTTTCGTTGTTGAAAACATAAACAGTAGAATAATAACCTTTAAGGACTTTAGCCAAAGAACGTTTGAAAAACGTGTTTTTATGTTGTTTAATAATTGTATGTTTAAATAACGAAAAGGTAAGCAAATGCACGGAACGCTATGGCAAAATACATGAGACCTATGAATATAATTGTGTGAGCGTATTTCCTCGTATGGTCATATCGTATAAAACTCAACGTATCCCTATTTTATTCTATTCTAGGTGCATACATAGGCCAAGTGATCCTGCTAACCAGCCAAACAAATAACTATTAATGTGACAAAATCAACGGAGCTCTCTCTAACTATTGTTATGATGAAGTGTTATCACTCTTACGAGTACGTGATAAATACGGCTAATCGAAGACGAGATATAAAGTCATTTGCTCTGCGGTCTCATAGTTACTAAGTTGGCTGATTTGACTGCTTGTACTAGCGAAGTATTGTCATAACGCTCTTGGTAGGCTGTAACTAGTGGGCATCCACGTGTTTTTATTGTATACTATTAGGGTATAATCACAGAGTCGTCGGTGAAGTGATATCAAGAGAGTGCAAAATTACTAAGCCTTCTCTTAATTTTAGTTTGTGTGGCGCACTCGCGTGTTAGTCCCGTCTATTCGACATGTCTCATAGAAGCTATGAGCGGCCTTTAATCGCCATGCTGAACAGGCTTAACTTTAGCCGTTTGCACCGATCGGTTCGTTGAATACCAGCAAATGCTTTGGATATTGCGGTTCTCGACGTACAAGTTAAACGTTTAATTCGTAGTGCCTTCTAACTTCTCCAGTATTATCTCTGTATCATGATGATAGAAGAAAAAAAACTAGATAGTGGCGTGCATGTGGAACGATGAAAAGCGTAAATTTGTTCGAGCTAATAGGACATTGCTGCCCTATCAGAGAACCTATAACTACCAATTGTACTGAGCTCTCCTATCTAATGTTTCTCTTTCTGAAAAGATTTATCTAGAAAAAAATTTAACGCTCGATATTCGGAGAACTCGGCCATGACAATAGACCCAGGTTCAAGTCGCGCAACGATACAGCCCTCTTTAAGTAATGCTACTATATCAGGAAACTTGCGACTGTTAGTTTTTGCATGTTATTCTTCGCTTATAATGTCAATATCGTCCAGCTATGGAGTTCTGTTTTTGCTGTTGTTTTGTGCACACATTTGGACTACTGTTTTGTACATGTATCAGACTGTACACTAATTACACCCGAGTGTTTTTTTAAGATAATCTAGCCTTAAACGGCAAACTGTAATAGAATAGTTAGCAAATGCCGCTCGTTTTGATTACCGAAGCCCGTAGACAGTGAGAGATAAAAGAACACGTTATTTTTATAAACTGTTTTTTTTTTGGCTGTTCGAAATAGTCCGTTATTGCGGTAAGTGAGTCAGTCCTATTGGTTCACCAAATAAAATGCACTTACGGAACTAATATTGGTTTTAACATCAATGAGGTTATAGGTGCAATGGTAAATCGAAGGTGAGATTGACAGTGTAGATCCCAATGTACGTCTCCTTTCAGCTCCATATGGTGCATATCGCAGCTAACGTAACTGATAACACTAACTTCCCGGGCGCCATCGCAGTTCTTGGCATCTTCTTCAACCTCAGCAAGGGCTCAAGTAACATGGGTATCCGGAAAATCGCTAAGGTAAACGATTGAAAGTTAATTGAGATTGGCCTGAATTTATGCTGTATGACTAAAGCAAATTTACAGTTTGAAATTAATGTTCATAAAAGATATCGTCTGTGCAGATTCTGCTTTCAAAGAACTATTATAATTTACGCACATCTTAAGAGTTTACATAGATCTGAAACTTCGTACTTCTAACATGATTGGCTTCACTCATTATGTTTGAAATGCCACTTCAGCTGATCACAGGAATGGAAGCTAATACCAAAATCAATATCACTGATGAGCTGTCGCCTAGCATGTTGCTTCCGTCCAGCCGAGATTTCTTCACCTATGAAGGTTCCCTCACCACTCCACCATGTTCTGAAGTGGTCACATGGCTCGTACTCCGCGAACCTTTAAAAATTACTGAAGTTGAGGTCTGTATATCCTTATTTCTCTAACTACCTACTGAAAATCGCTAGCCGTTTTTACTAGTAATTTCTTTCAGCCCGACTAGAAAGATCATTGTCTAAAATTTGCAGATTTCTGCACAATCATATTTTGATTGACAGAGTAATTCATGACGTGAATGCAGACGCGTGAAGGGGACTGAGCCTGAGAACTGAAATTGAATTCCAGTTTTCAGTACTCGAATATTTTATACCTGACGGTAAGGATTATGAAGTTAGTACCACTTCTTAATAAATTCTTGCTGTTTTTTTCATAAGACCGTTGATCTGAGGTAAATACACTACATCACTGAGTTGAAATTCGCAACGGTTGTGGCCCAAGTTGAAATTTTCGGAGATTGTGACCTTGGGATTGTTTTGGGGCCTGACAGCGTGTAGAATTCATTGCCAAGTGCCTGCAGATACCTACTTGTCTGGTTCCAAGTTGCAAATATAAAATAGCAATATACAATAATGTCCAAATAACGCACACAGTATATGGTGTAGTATATCAACATATAGCTCTCAAATAAATGGGAAGCATTTTAAGGGGTGATTGAAATCAGCAAAACGATCATTTGGTGCGGTAGAGCCATCAATTCCCGTGCCCCGTGTTATTGTTAAACGGAAAAAAGACTTCACCTGTTGGCTTCACGTAACGTTACTTACGCAGCTATATGATGCGCTTATCCAGATTTGAGTTATAAAAATAAACATACCTGCTTCTATAGGAGACTTCACAGTTTTAGACGGGTAGAGAAAAATTCATAATGCAAACATATCAAGTGTTATAAAATTTCAACTAGCTACTCCTAATATCCACCCTCAGATGGACTTGATTAATAAACGTCAACATGTAACAGGTACAGGCCATACAACAGTAACATTATAATAATAATAACAATAGAAAAACAAGATGAAGTTCCGTGTTGTTATTTAATGAACGTCAGTTCAGTTAATAAAACATGCAAACACATTTTGCCTAGAAAGTAGAATAACTTACACCTGGTTTGGAATCTCATAATTAGAACACACGTATACTTAGGTCACGATGTAATGCTATCGCTTCCTGAAAACAATCTCATTGTTGTTTATTAAAAGATACAATATTTTACTTTATTTAGTCAAATTTTAAATTTGAGAAACCTAGGACACCCACATTATTATGGTTTGGCGCCGTACGCGGTTGTGACGAGTTTGAAGCGATGCAAGAAAAAGGTCCTATGAAGGAAATCTATACGAAGAGATGTAGGATTCATATTAAATTTCCGACGACGATCTCAATCATCTTTTGTCGAAGTATTTGATTCATTAATATTACATGTATCTGGATGTAAAGCTTATCGTCGACAAACATCTAGCTGAAAATGAATTAGTAGAATTTGTGAAATTCACCCCTTTTCAAAAAGTAAAATTCACTTTTCCGAGAGGTAGTATTGAGGGGCGCGCCAACGTACTAGTAAAGCTATGAAAACTAAGTAGGAGTTGAGTACGAGAAACATGCCTTTACGCAATGCTTCAAAAATTAGAGTCGGTCTTTTAAGAGGCGACTAAGCTCGGCGAGTAAAACCTCTTTGACAGACGTAATGTCGGAAAATGCGTGACTGCGTTACAACCATCGCTTCGATTGCGAATGTTTTACCCCTATAGCCGATAACCAAAAAACAACTGCGTACGCAATAAGACGTTTTTCGATCATTTAGTCAAAAGTATAGATCAGCGAACCTTTTTTTAAACAAATTAAACGTTTTCTGAATTTCTGCGACAAGGTCAGATATTACCGCAAATAGATCGTCTCGTAGCCATTCGAAAAATAGCAGCCTAGAGCAATGCTTGATTGTAATGCCCGCCATTGAATTCGAAATACTTACCTAGTTCAATAGAAGCTCAGAGCTCCCTCTGTATGTACGTGTCCTTAGCTTGATAATTCAAGTGTTAGCGTACATGAATATGACTGGCTAAGTGTTACTTGGAAAAACAAGTCGATGTAACTTTTCATACTTATCTCACCGATTTCAGTTTTTTCAACAAGTCCTGTTGTCTTCTGGAACACCTTTTATTCATTTATGCACACCTATATATTGTACATATTATCTATATAGCATGCATTTCACCGAAATTTATGTCAGTTATGAGACCGCACAGATACTCCTATGTGTGAAACCTAAAGTCACTCGCATAGGTGTTTGCATAAAATCGGATCGGTAGCTGATTGCAAGTTAAAGTTTCAGACGGAACGTAACAAGCCACATCTGATAATTGTAACTAGGTATCAGATTTTGTGATTAGGTATATTATGGCTGAATCGTCCACGTATCGATAGACTGGACTGCTTAGCTGATCATCGATTTCCGTTCTGTGAAGAGTTCATATAATATTTTATGTAACGTTCGTTTGCAAATCTGCTTCATTAACGTTTCTACAGCTTGAAGCCTTCCGATCGACGCAGTTGCCCGACAAAAAACCCCTGGTTGACAACTTCAGGCCAGTACAACCTCTCAACAACCGTGTGGTAAGTAACAGTGTGGCATTGTTTGTAGTAATCTTGTGGAGTTATAGTTGAACTTCATAGAATGTTCGTCATATGGTCAGCTGCGAAGGTTTCGAGCTAATTTTTCGTAAAGGCTGCACATCTATCAATCATTTCCTTCATTAGGAAGTCCCTGTCGCTTTCTATTCGATGCACCAGCGATATTTCTTACCTCTATCTATTTGGGGTCCAAATTCGTTTCTGACAACACTGGGGTCATTTATGGAAAAATGCTATGAATCAAACGCAGCCCATTTTTGATAAGTAGAACTTAATAATGTCTAGAATAAGTTGGGAAAGCTAACTTCCTCTTCAAAGTTGAAAAATAAAAACTCAAAATTGCGGTGTTTTCAGGTGCGTGCATCGTTCTTTACTGGGTCATCATCCAGTTTGATGCCGTCGCTCGCTGTTGTCGTCTCCTCAGTTCTACTGTTTCGGCTTTACTGAAGTCAGTCGTCAATAATTTGAGGTTACATTTAATGTTGATTACAGATACAATGTAAAGTGGGTTCTATTGCCATTCAGGTTCCTCCAATTCGCGCGGCTTCGACCAAAGAGATAATTTGAAGAGGACAAAAGTATCGTAAGTGAAAAGTGTTGTGGAACAGCATTGAATAATATTGAACAATATATTTATTGAACACTACAGCTGTGGGAATATCTATCGTAGTGACATGACGAAAACCCGCTGTATTTAGAGCTAGTTAGATAGCTATTAAACCATTAATGGTAACCACATATGTCGAGCGTAACTAACTTGTAGTGAACGTCAGACTGACGACTGTTAGCTTTACCTATTGATCCTGCGGGAAGATATCGATATCTGATAGTGTTGGCCTGTTGGGATATTGTTTCTTTCTGATACTGCATCTCTTTTTGGCTGGTTTACTTACAAAGGCCCAGCACTTAGAGCAAGTGAGGAATATCGGATTGCTTATAGTTATTCCCGCTTGAGTAACACATATAACATGTTGGAGCCATTTAAATTTGGAAGTAATGCATAGCCACTAGCCATAATTTACTATGTAATGATTCAATTTATCTGTCGTTGAGGTACTTGCGGTTTTAGCTACACGGGGCCTACGCCCTGTTTTTTTGTTTAGAAAGATTGAATGGGTGATGCGTACATGCTACTTTTATAAATGTGTAATATATTTCCTATTTTTCCAAATGACTCGGCTAACTCATGATGCAGTGAGTGAAATAAGGAAACTTCACTTCCGTTCTAAATTCAATGATCATAAAACGATTCATTGAATAAGTCATCAATTTTTCCAGAAACGTTCGGATATCTAAAAAATGTACTACTACAATGCGTACAGAAGATGGCTGGCTAACAAGACAAAAAAAATGTTTTTTTGCTTTAAACTTAAAAAAAAAAGACTTTAAAAAGCAAAACGTGTCTGGAATCAATATTCAAGTGCTATGAAACAGCAGTTACAGTGTACGAAAAGAACTTACGTCTTATGACTAATTTCTACGTTAAATAAAAATTAAACGTTACCTTTTCCTCAAAGTACCATCTATTAATATATGTACCTAAAACTCTACCTCGTTTACTTGTTACACGGTGTTACCTTTTAGATAATCTGCATTAGCCTGTTTGATGATACAAAATACCTGTACAGTAATTACAATAACCGAGAAGCATTGTTGAAAGAGATTTACGTTCAAATCTTAAATAAAACTACTAAGAAAAACAGCCGTAAAGTATGTTTCATTTTTTACAGATTTATAAAGTTACGAAATGTTGTTGTTCCGACGGAACCAACACCACAATATCACAAATGAACCTATAACTAAAAACAAAATTTTTCAATTTTATACTTTTTTCCCCTTTAGATGATTCAGTTGAGACATTTTAAAGGACAACGTGGTAAATGTCGTTTAGATTTTCTTTGATCGATAACGCCCAATGAGCAGCATATACATGTAACCACCTGTATGGAATGGCTCCCTTAAACGTAAACATTTGAGTTTATTATTAAAGGGCCAGCTTATCACCAGATGGATTCTATTTTTCATTGAAACAAGATGGGATTTTTCTAATAAGAAGAATTGCCAAATATCCATTATTTGGTAAGTAATAAATGGAGTAAGATAAATATTTAACGTAAAAACAGAGCTTTTATATTTCAGGATTTATTTCTCTGAATTGAATTCAAATCGATAGGCTTATGAGCATGTTTTGGCTAGTCATTTGCCACCGTATGATCTGGGTTCTAAACGGACAGTGCGGTCAAAGAGATACTCAGATCCGCGTCACCCATGGGTATTGCCTAACACTCCCAAAATCAAACGAGATATACACTGGTCAGAAATCGTTGACAGTCACCCGGGAATTGGCCAGGGGAGCCTATTAATAACAGGAAAATATTGTTGAATTAAAGCATACATAACAGGGAGTAACAGAGGAAGGACAGATTGATATTTCCAGCCAGCTAGAATTTATTAGACGAGTCATAGTAGCAAGAAAATCTACGTTCGCTAGAACTGATTACAAATAGATAATTTCTGTCACCTTTGTAACTTAGAAAAACATGACAATGAATGTTGGAAGACTTTCTTAGTTTCCGCTGCTATATGAAAAATGAACTTAACCCCTTTTCTATGTACATTGTTCACGTGAAAGATCTGCGTTTATGTAGATCTACTATTCGGAGTTGTCTAGGGCGATGACGGTAAAATAGGTGAGAAAAAAGCTATTTGGACGGACAAAGATGCGTCAAATAACGAGAAGATGCCCTGTGCTTCACCCATGTCGCTTGCACTGTAGTGTATAACCTCACGGTATTCCTCGAAATTGGAAGCGTGCTGATAGTCAACAATAGTATCGAGCTGCCAAAGAAACTGCAACATAATTATAAGGCGCAAACATTACTTGCGGTGAACCTCTACAGTAATTTCGATTAGCAATAAAATTTAAACAACGTTTAATAATACATCTGTTTTCAAGAGTTTGCCCTCCGATAAACATAAACGCAAGCAATATTTTTCAATCGCTTTTTATCAATGCCTACGCGTTGTATGAGATTTTACTTAGGCGGATTCAGTACTCGATAAACAAATATAAATTACATTAAAATTGCAATATTTATACATTTGTGCATCCAATGTAACGCTTTAATTTAGTCAACTATTTATTTTGTAAGTGTTGTCCTATTGGGAACGCCGTAGGGACTACAACAGTAGTTTGCGATAGTTTATGTCGTCCTTTTCTCAATCGCTTCGAAAGATACAGCAACCATTGTCTGGCGGAGCTAATCCCCTAACTACACGTTCCTGTTCTTTCTCAATACTTCGCTAAAGCAGAGTGTTTCTAGTCTTTATGCTGAAGCCGTTAGGCATTGCTCCATATTGCATATAGGTAAGGTACTATTCGACAATAGTGTCTACAGGCATCAGAAAAAAAAGTGATACAAACCTTATATTTGCCTCCGTTTGACAGCGCCTCGTTGAATACTTACACTGGTCAATGTTGGCCCATTTTCACTTATCGATCCATTGATAAGCTGCTTTCCGCCGACATAAGTCGCGGTCGTTTACACATATTTCGACAATCAGGAAAAAGTCTTAGTGGACAATAATATTAATACCGCCATAGAGAACATATGGAAACTTGTTTCATAGTGATAGGCTACGTGCTCTAGCTTTAGTATACAGAATGAAGCTCAGCGTACGCATCTGCATAAACCTTTAATAACAGCAAATGATGCAACTGACCGTCCTCGTGACGTTGTAGGAGTATTATTTGTAGGGTAGTTGAGTTCGTCCATAATGCGATGTGCCGACGGAACCCCCACCCCACCCCACCCACGGATCAACTTCTTCGTGCCCTTCTGCAAACGCCTGATCAGATAAATGAGACAACAAAATAAGGCTACAGGGTATTCGAAAATTCAAGCGGTATTCTGACTTGCGACACGATTGCGTGACTCGTTGAATACTCTATACGTAGATAAAATAAACTCGGCACCTTTTAAGTAAAGTTGTATCAAGACGGACAGCGAGACGTATTCGTTCTGTGCCACAATTTCCGTGATGTTTTGCTTTTCGGTATTTGCCTAAAGCGAGTAACCTTCGGCCGAGATCAGAGCGACTACGGCGTAAAAACTCCCATCGGTCCAAGCCTAGTTCAGATCGAAAATGCTATACCTACTGAATCTCTTGTGACTCAGATTAAAAAGACAATTATACAGGTAAACAAAAATTACTATTCCGTTACACGTTTTTAGTGAAGTATCGTGTATAATTAAGCTAAACAACTAAAACACACAGCTGCCGCACAAGGTTAACCTGAAATGTGTCGTCTGTTACTCGTGAGAGAAACCAATTTGTTGAATGTAGTTCATCGTCATGACAGAGGCCTGGCCAAGTATCGCCAATGGCAGCACCACTTAACCTTATCTTCGAAATTTAAGTGAATTGTGCACTCCGTAGCCGTAAATAAAATACTTTTGAGTCACCCTATTTCTAGATAAATAGATAAATAGATAACAACACCTACCCATATGTATATAAGGGCAAAATTTATAGTCTACTTGATGATCGTTAATGCAACTGTATTGCGACATCAGTGAAAAATAGCCGCTAGTAAGGTATTGCACAACAGACCTGTATAGATTTGGCCTATTCGTATCGTGGCAATCAGTTTTCGCATACTCGCTGAACAGAGTGAAAAATTGTTATGTTGCTTCCAATAGGCCACTTTAACGTTGCTAAGTTAGTCAAGGTAACTTCAGTTTTCCAGTAAACGACACCATCCCAAGAAACAAGTCTAGTACAAGCACCGGCAACGATAGCGTGTCGTCATCATCATCATCATCATCAGCATATAATTTTTTTGCGGCAATCACCCATATCGCACCCTTTTTGTATCGCACACTTTACCTGCGTAAATATTTTTACTAATTTCCACAATGAAGGAGACAGAGCGCGGTCACTAGGCCTTTTTTGTGCCTGTTACAGCAACAACTGAGCATCTGAACCGTGATGATGGCAGAGTCCTAGAGCCTTATATATATATGTAGCACAAAATGACGACCTTGACCAAGTATTACAATGTAACTGTTCGTATCTTTCGAATTGAATGAGCAGGTTGATTTTCGGAAACAGAGTTCTAAATAGGGAAGTGTGCCCATTTCGAATTTCCGAAAAAAATTTATTTATATTAGGAGACAAATTAAGTTAATGTATTTTAGAAGAGAAGCTATTGTATTATTTTTTAGAGCAAGGTTTGACGTTCACGGTGACATCTGTCCGAAGAACCTTTGCCCTGAGATTAAAATGGTATTTGGGTGACATATACTTCCGCCACACGATAATGATACTCTTACTGACCTATATCACACCTCCACATATTCATCAATTTTCACGTAATCCCTATATGGTTTAATCTGTGTTTTATACCAAACAGATCAAAGTTTCAAATGTGGATTTAGTAATAAAAATTGATAACTGGCTTTTTATATACCCGGTTCACTTTGTCCGAAAAGGCTGTGTACGTTTTTAAAAGTCTTCACAGCTTTTCCTTTAATCTTAGTTATTAAACAGACACTGGTGGGAACCCATCGAGTATGCAATGCCAGCTCGAAGTTGGCCTATACCAAATGCCGATTGTACAAAAGCAGTAAACTGGGTATAGCCAAATGACAATAAAATATATGCTCGACTATCGTATCCCGATTAAACATATACGATTATTAAACAAAGTAGAATGGACATAATTTATAGACACCATTCTTGAAGTCGTGTAATTTATATAGTATGATCAAATCTACGTGTTTATTTCTCGAGGGTCAGTTGCAAAACAATTAACGCTTCGTTATTGAGTACCGAAATATTTAAAGAAGAGGGACCCCTGTCATATTCTACTCGAGACGGGGCTAACGATGACGCGCTTGGAGGACAGAGAGTTCTATGCTGTTAGAGTTAGAAAGTCGGTTGACCTGGAAAACAGAGGAGACGTAGCAGCTTTGAAGTCCGTAATGAGTCTCTTCAAATTGAGGCACATTGTAATTTCAATGAACGAAGAAAAGACTAAATTATTTCTATTTAGCTATCGTGTCGACACTTTGCGATAGCGAGAAAGACGACATGACCCAACGATATTTTTGAGAGAGTCCTTCCTTTATGTAAAGGAAAAAAACTACCAAGTTCTTACTCTTGTCGTAAAGAAAACAGAAAGACACTGTTATAGGCAGATCGTTGTAACAAACAAAATAAGGCAGGCACATTATGGAACAACATATCTACATAAAAATAGATCTGAGTACTTAGCAAAAATGTTAACAATACATTTAAAGTTTTCATGATAACTAAGAAGAAGACTAAAATTACAGTATACGCGCTAAACGGTGCCAGTGTATCATCAATATCTTATAAAAATGCCGAACAGACATCAAGCTTGGATAGTAGAAAAGAATCGGAATGTAATAATAGCATAGATCAAGAGCGGACCCTTATTGACGAGAATATTAATATATATATTAGCACGGAAAGCTTTTTTCAAAATTAAACCAACTTTAAAATTAAACAAGAATTGTTAGAAGTCAAAGTAAAAATATATCAAGAAAGCCAATAGAACTTAAGGAAAGATATATGATGATGCGCGAACTGGTGCCTCGAGCGAGAATACGAGAGTATCTCCTTGTAGCAGAGTATGCTATTTAGCTTAACATCCAGTGAAGACATTGGTTAAAAATTTCTACTAGTATCAGTAAAAAATTGAATTTGAATTGATTTTTTAACATCAAAATGGCTGAGTACAACGAGTATCATTGCAAAGCTAACGACTATATTCACTCTGTTAAAGCCTTATGGGGCGGACGAAATGCTTAGACAGGCTTCACTTACAAAAACTATAATGGATGATTTTTTCCACACAGACATGCGACTCGGCCTATTTAATGAATAGTCGTTTCGTAGTCAAATTATTTGCTGATATTATTACAAAGCATACTAAAGGTAGGGACCACTTTTTCCAAGAAGAAAACAAAGAGGCCAGACGGTTTAAAAGCTATTGTAAAACACAGCAAAATACATTTATTTTCACCACTTTCCTTTACAAGACGCTCGTAGAAAATCAATTTGGCCTTCCATGAGCGTGACTTTGTATTTTCACAGAAATCACTTTTTTCTCATTATCACTCTAGATTATGTGATATTACTATTTATAACACTTTACCCCGTTGGCAATGCTTACTTGACGTGTACTGCAAACATTTAGCGTAAAATAGCTAAAGGATTAATTGCACTCATGAGCTTCCAGTTGATCACCGCTGTAGGTCTTCCTTAATCCAGCGCAACTGCTGCTCATCATCTAGTCAACTTCGTGTGTGCCTAGTGCAGCTGTGACGACGCAGGTGTGCAAGGCCATCGCCTTCCATCAGACGGCTGACTCCCAGCACGAAACGAAATTTGTCTGTCGATGCCCAGGTTCGAACCTAAACCACAACGTCTCCCTAGGAATAGCGGCAAATCCATTACCCAGCAAGCTATCCACCGTCGTTGAACCTTCCTGCGGCAAATTTATGATAGCGTTTGCAGAGGATACACCGAAACAATGACTGAGCATTTAGGGCTACTATAGAGAATTTGATGAGTTAGATAATTAACTAATGTACGAGCAGATTCCTTATTCTTCTAATCGAGTTGCCTTGTGAAGGTTAGGCGACAACTAAAACGAAAAAAGTTTTACGTAAGACTCAATAAAAAACAAACTATACTAGATCTATATTTTGTCGGATGACGCTAAGCTGCTTCATCTATATTCAGCTTACCCAGTAAGCCACTCCCATATCTGCGGCTGGCTTTGTCAGGGAACCCTTAAGGCTTCGGCGACATAGCATAAACGTGACACTCAATTAAACAATTTAATTCGCTGGAACACTGCCTGATACAAAGAGTAAAATATTACAAGAAAACTAATGTACCTAGAGAGGACCGAGCCACGATAGTCTGGTTAAAGCATAGATATCAGGAAAAAGATCACTGGTCATTTGTTGCGCAATTTAGGTTAAAAGAAAAATCATCTTGTGTGCATCATGTGAAATAAGCTCACAACATGCTGGCAAGTACAAGACCTCAAGGCGCAAAACACAATTAAGCTTATTAAGTTAAAGAACAGAATAAACCGTTACGTCATGAGTTATCATTAATGGCTTCGAAGTTAGGAACATTGATCTAATAATCAAGCCCAAGTGGTGATTTCGTCAATGTTGCAAAAAAACTGCTGCCAGTCCGGACATCGACGATACTAAAATCCTTACGAATTGCTCGGGAATAGATAGCCTTTTAAGTATTAAGATTGGTATATCTAGTTTACTCAAGCTTATTTGCGAAGTCAGTGATATGAGTACTGATGATGGAATACTAAACTGTACAATAAAATGAAATCCTAACACCTATTCCAGATCCTGTACAAACTCCATCTTAATAAAGCTTTTTAGGAGAGGTGTGATAGCTCTTGTAGACAAAAGTTGCGATTTCGGTGATTACCGACCATTACCAGTGCCGACTGCTTTAGGCGGATCAATGCAGGAAGTCCTACATAATGAAGTAAGCAAAATGCGTAAGATGCAATGATAACGGTTAGATTTCTTAGGCAAGCCAGAGAAAAGTAGCAGTAGTAATATTTTCAAGCCCCGAATTAACAAACTGTATTATTCTGGCCTAGACCATATAGACAGAAAATTTATTTACATACGAGTAATTACGACCTGTAGAAACAGCCTAAACTAAGTAGCTCGAGTGTTGCTTGTAGAACCGCCGGTAGACGTCCTTCCGTCACGTACCGTTTTTGGACCCAATGTGACGATGTTAATGCCACCGCAAGCAGCGATCGACTCAAATACAAGCCCGAAGCTTGCATGCTCAGTCTGTAATGCAAACAAATGCAAATGAAAAGTAGGGCGGTGGAATTCGGTATTGTATAGTGAAGAGTTAGAGAGAAGTCACCTCTGATTTAATTAAACTACCCATAAAGAGAAGCTTTTTAGCTTATGGGCTTGCAAATCTTGTACAAGTATTTCCTGAACTAATCTTACACACTAAAATATACCTAAGGTGGGAGAAAAGCTTCAGACTGTTGTTAATCAGTTTCGATGGCCTATTTATAGTTTACCTGCCCTTTAAGACCAAAGGCGACATAACCGGATGAAAAGCTGTTGCCATGTCCCCTCAAGACTATACAGCGTTACAACTCTGAGTTTATTAATGTTTCATCTCCCAGATCATTGCCAAACAGACTCGTCTATCACATAAATGGTATCTTGCTAAATGAAAGGGGTTAGTTACATGATGTATTAGGATTAAATAAAAACAACTTTGCCCAATGGTATCCGACCCCTTTGATAAAACAATTGCTAAGACGCCATCAAGAAAAATAGTTTACATAACAACTATTTACACAATAATGTTCGAGACTATTCTATCATTTTGGCCAAAGTAAAAAAAGTTTTTCCTTTTGGATAAATAATTTGCCGAGCGGACTTATGCTGAAGCCTTGTAAAGAAATGTATATGCCACTTTTACGCACACTACGAACATCTTGTAAATAGCTTCTTAAACATCCCACGCTGCATAAATCGTATCCATTTACGCTCCTGCTTTCCTTCTTCAGCATATTGATTTAAAAATTCATACTTCGTAGGATGACGATGAATCGATGATTTTCTTCACGCCACACTCAAGGCAAAGCCGCCAGAGACCTTTGTGTCTGGCTTCGTTCAAATGTAGCAAGTTATCAAGACATCAGGCAGACAATCTCAATCGATAATCCTGAGTCTTAAATATATATATTCGTTTTTAATGCACCAGGACTTTTTCGTCTGTTCTTGACCTGCTTGGCCGAATTGGGCTATCGACTTGTCTTTCACAGGATTGCATAAGCAGCTTATGGCTGCTTTATTGCAGGCTCCTAATGCAAGGAAGACGCCCATATACAACATATTATATTGTTCTATTTGTAAAGTGGTTTAATATATAAACATACGCATTTCTTGCGTACAAATGAGCTCCTCGAGGACCAAAATACCTTAGAGATTTTTTTTACCAACAATTAGTTCATCTATGAGCTATGTGAAGTCTCACACGTTAGAGTTCGAGTGAATATTTTGTGTTTGCCTAAATATCAAGTCTGTGACACGAAAGTCGTGCAGTTTATATCGTAGATTTTTCACATCTGCCATTAGCTCGGAGTTTTCGTCCGTCATTTTCGTGACTGAGATGGCAATACTGCATCATGAGCCGTAAGCGGCATCAAGTGCTACGTTTGATGCAACCAGCAGGTACGGAACGTGCTTCTCATCACGTATTAACAAGGCATGCCAAACTAAAATGATTGGGTATAGTTTAATACATAACATAATAGTTGCCGCTATGACGACCAGGTCCGACAGACTTCGATATACTGTTTTAGTCTTTACAAAGTTTTCTTAAAAGTGTATATTTGGCGTACAACATCGAGAATCTTTGCTGATACTTCTCTATCGGCTAAAGGATAGGTAGCGAAAACGTTCCCTGCTTCAGCCGACAATGTTGAAGTTTGCCAGTAATCATTTGTATGTGTATGCGTTTTGCATTCGAACACAATCCAAATATCACATATATCATACGTAGATTTGAGGTAATGCCAGCGTAGTCGTACGTAGATGGAGTGTGCTTTCCCAGGATTTCCCCAAACCATGAAGCAACTGCCATCACTTGCAGAAGTCGTCGCACACCACCTCCAGCAATGAGATTTTTCAAGCCAATCGGCTCCTCCAATTGCGCAACAAGCTGCCCAGTAAACTTGTGCTTCTCTTGACGCATTAAGTTCTCATTCATTTTTCCCACTCAGATTGTCTCTTCCTTCGACTCTGCAAAAAGCATACGATAATTTGTTATTACAAACACTTGCTGAAGTATCGATTTCAGCTAGCTGTTTCTATTAATACGTATTGATTATCAGTCTTATTGTTACTATTTTTTTACACTTCTATAACAGTTGTAGAGTTTAGCAAGCTCGTGATTTTAATAAAGATATAATTACTAAAGATCGAAATAAAGTATCTTTGTGCGTTGCTTGCGTAAGTATCTACTCGAATTCACTTCATGCCCCCTTTATAGAAAAAAAATGGCAAATTTCTTATCTGGGTTAATTGATCTTCACAGCAATCGTTAAATAGGCAATATTCAGGCATGGAGATTATAGCAGTCATCAACGAAGACCTGCGCAACGCATAAGGGACTGTCGCGCGTTCGATTCATAAATGAAAATTTATTTGAATTACTAACATAATCTCGTCGTACAATTACGCTGGACCAGTGTAAATGGCAGTACAATATGCCTATTTATCAGCATCCGGGGAAAATCAAGACTTATTTTGCATTCCCTTCAGCCAGCCAGAGCTGCAGAAGGGAATAAAGAGCAAGACTGATGATAACAAGGTGAAAATAGGGTGCATATAGAGAAGGGCGGAAGAAAGGGGGCCCTTTCGGTGAAAATTGCTCTTGTACAAAGTCTCATTTAAGGCGAGTATAATGAAAACGTATCACGCATATATATTTTAACACCCCCCAAAAAAAACAACAACTTTACAAACTTCCCATTGAAAACCATTGTATCCTACATATATGCTATTTCAAGAAAGCAAAACCAAAACTTAACGCATCCTCTTAATTGTATAATAGATAATTACAGACAGGTTAGTTCTAGTTACTAAGATGGCTGTGTACATAATCAAACATACAATTGCCCTAGGTTCATCTAGTAAGTCATAGGCTGCACTCAGCTTTCGATAGAAGTTGATAATTCGCTACTGTGCTGTGCGATACAAAAAAATCAACTAACTTTTTTTGTATCTTTTGCGGCGCTAACATACAGAAGAAAAAGTGGCAAGAAACAAAACAGGCAACCCTTTTTCGAGCGTAAATACATTTTCGTAATTTGTAATAGAGTAATCGTATGAAAAAGCCTAGCTCCCTTGCTTTCTGAATTCATATCAGATTTATCTGAAGAAGTTACAACGTGGACATCCATTCTTACACCCCAGTGTGATACATGTCACTATTTTCGTACAATTTGAAAAGTACATCTTTTTGATACGTGAGCAGCAGACGCTACATAGTTTTAACATGCTTTACATAAAACGCTTCCGATGAATACCCAAAGCCAGAGGTGACTAGTCCTACTGAATCGGAGTGGAATTCGCAGGCGCGGAATGTAGCGGCTAACCCAGTATAGTGCTTTTCTATCATTTTTAGCCCAGTTTAGATACGCCACTTCCACTAAAAAGTGTAAAGATAAAAATATGTCGTCCAACTGATCCAAGCTCAGCTCGTATTTAAGCGTATTTTTGGTAAGCGAAGAACTACATAGCTTATGTATATATTTGTTTAGTTAAAAGTATAGATAGGTACCTCTTTCATTTTAAAAGGATAGAGGGAATCTGCCATCGCGGCGCACGATTTCCTGAATGATTCCTTCGTTAAGGGCGATGTCTATACAGAGTTAATCCAGAATTACTTCACCTGCTACTTCATTTCAAAAGAAAGCTTTACTTCACCTGTATACCTGACATCATCTGCAGGATTGCCACTACGGTAGAACCGACAATCTGAAATCATTTTAGATTTATTCATTCAATTTTCATTTTTGTCGGTTGACGTTTACCAACATCGGAGAAGCGAGTGGAGCTATCTGGGTTGTTAATACTCTCGAAGTCCGTCACCCTGATAACCAGGAGCATCGGCCACCATTGGTTCAAATTCCAGGGTCGGCAAATAGTTGCCACGGGATACTGTTATCGTACTGCCCCATAAATGGCATGGAAAAACTACCAAGTTACGAGCCCATAATCGCTGATAAGAGACATGGCATATGGCTAACGCGTACACCTACTAACGTATATCTGCCTTTTGTGGGTTTCGACGAGGGACTGAAAAAGTTCAGTTATGCCTTGGGTACTCTTCAAATATCCTCTGTAGTAACAAACACCACACAGTTCGTATCCGGGCTGATCCAACATATAGGTTACATAGGCTACGAGCCAGCCACAAGTTCAAGAAAGGCAAATTCAATGAATGGCAGTCCATAATTTGTATTAATAAAAGAAAACAATAGTGTGTTCGCTCGTAGGCGACGCTTGGAACTAATGCGAGTTAAGCAAAAATGATTTGTTAGTATCAAAGTTTCGATGAGTTTAACACAGTGTATATAACTAATGATGAGCCGTTTGGGTTAGTAACTGAATAAGGTATCTCGATTGTTTTTAATCAGGAAAAAAATCGGTTAAGCCAAAATTACGTAATCGTTGAAATTCTGCTATTACATCTAACATACTTATCATATCTGATGAGCTTTGACAAGAATGAATGTTCTCGTTCGAAATATCTTACAGAATTAAATAAATAAAAAAAGCTACCTTTTGTAGATCCCCACCATTTTACGTCATGTTCGCGCCTGATCTAGGTGGCAACATGTACACGAAATTCTCAAAGCAATTCTTTCACTTTTACTTTTACTACAGTGGTGACACACTACGAAAAAGATCTATCTTCAATGACCTGACTGAAACCGATAAATTCAAAATCCTATTTAAGGTCTCTGTTGAGACGACACTGATTTTCAGTGTTTTGTATCAATTTCGAAAACTTGCTTGCGTAAAATAATACCTGCTTTGTTATAATATGCTTGATGGGATAGCGTATCCAATAATTCTCGGAAGAACAGGGTCTCTTTAAGTTCAAAGGGCACATGCGAGCCGTCTCGTACGCTCAAATTTCTTGAAACGTTAACAAATTAAGTATTTATAGTAAATAAGTAAGTAAACAATTAAGTATTTGCTAATTTTATCGTTCTTATATCGTGTCCATCAACGTCATATCTCGACGACCTCAAATACACGCCGTTCACTAGACTAATTATAGAATTGGTAGACAAGCTTCCTATTTCTAAATAATGCCATATTACATATGTTTACATATGTGAAAAACAAGCGACAATTTTAAGGAGAACGATTCAAAGACATAAACGTTTTTATTTACTTCTACATTATTTCATAGACATTCACTATGCACTAAACTGAATTTATATTTTACACATTCATAAAAATTACAAATTAAAAAAACTAGCCAGTAATTCAGGTGCGGACATCGCATCGAAGACAGTGTATTCCAGTTCTCGACTGATTGCGGTTTCGCCAACTAACCTTCCCGTTTTTCGCCATTCCTAATTTAGCAAAGGTCGCGATTTACATGAAAGGGAGCAAAAAAAAAATAAACAAAAACACTACTACATGTATCAGAGGCATCAATATCAAAACGTAACTTGCAGAAATAGAACGCAAAGGGCACGAATAGGACAAGCTATTCCAGCACACTAAGAGAAACCTCTATTGATGGTCATCACAGAGGTTTGAATGTCTAGATTCACTGCCATGTAGCATTTGTGGAGATGAAGGTTGGTTAAGTTAATTCCAACATAAATTAATTGACTTGTCATACTAACGACATGTTAAACATGGTAAATACAATAAACGGAGCACACTTACTATTTTTAGCTTTCGACGCCGAGCAAAGACTATTTTCCAGAAATAGGAGAATGAGACGTGCCAGGGCGTCTTGCGGTGGAGCAATCTGTTGTCGACAACGGTCTCACATCATCGTATGTATAAGGATCAACTGCTGCTCGACTAGATTTTATGGTTCTCCGCAAGTGTCGTACACTACGCTGCTCGAATAAACCAACAATTTTTGAATGTCATAATTGTCCAAAGTACGTTAGCGACCCATAAAAACTAATTATCTTTACCCTGACTACACTGAAGCTTTTGCGTAGTTGATAAAACTTCCGAGACAAGGCACTGGGCTATACTATAATCGTTTTGCTTTTCGTAGGGGTTTGCTGTTCAAACATAAATCAACTGTTTATTTACACAAAAATTTAAGACCGAAAGACGAAATAGTAGCACAGTATTTTACGTGTAGCATTGACACATTTATCCATTATTTTGTACCTGCTTTAGTTTTAAAAGTTCTAGTTTTTGTGCAATATGTCGTTCCAAGACGCCAATCCTGCGGTACAGTTCATCGGCCTTGGCGGCGACATTTTCGCAAAGGTCACAACTCTCAACGCCCTCGCTAACTTCTTTTTCTGCTGTTTCCGTGACAACAGGAAAACGTTCAAGAACGCAAGACGCGTTCGAGTCTGACACTTCCGCTTTTCCGGCTTTGCTCACTTTTTCGCAACTAAAGACAATAAACAGGACTTGATTGCGACAAATCGTTTCTCGTACGTCGTTTATTACAACTTTATTGCGCATCTACAATTTCAACTGCCTCAAGTATTAGATAAAGTTAATTGGTCAAGGGAATCATCAAGTAAGTTAAATAAGCACTTTTCCGAGGTTGAAGTCAACGTTTGGCTGATCGAGGAGAATCATAGGTTTTTAAACTCCAACAATACATACCTTTTTTTAAGAAATAGGTGATCACCATGAAGCACGAAAATTTTCTGCGGACTTTTTGTAAAAAGATCAATAATTTCCTTTTTCGACCATACGCCTTCGTTTAAGCTTTCTATCATCATGCGCACCTAAACCAATTAATACAAACGTTATCTACGAGAACAACTTAATACCTTAGCAAATAATAGCTATTTATATAAATTTTATTGATTAACATAACATAACAGTGTATATATATACACGCAATATATGTTACACGCGAACTCGGCAGACTTCGAAATTGGATAACTTTCGAACTATACGCCGTTAGCTAACATGATTATAAATGGAATAAATAAGTACTCCAGTTTCAACCTGTGAGTAAGAATCGGTTGAAATTATTGCAGAAAAAAAATAATTTTTCCCAAATTAACATTCGGTGTGCTTGTTCATCAAAGATCACAATGCTGTTGAAATTCCTCAAAAAGCAATGAAGACAATAGGCATGAAAGTTTTAAACGAAAACACAGTATGCGAATGGTACAAACGTTTCAAGGGTGGGAATTATAATGTCGAATACCAGCGAGGTCATGATCACATGTTGGAATTCAAAAGGCAAAAACAATAGAGAAGACTTTTCACGGAAGCATAACTTAAGTATGAGGGCTCCATCAACCAAAATTAACATTTTGGATGTAACGCGTTACAAAATAACAAACGTATAAAATAACAGGACTGAATAAAAATGGGTTTAGTATTGGTTAAAGTTAGCTTAAAATCATACCTCTTTGATGCTAACACTGTTGGAGGCGGATAGAGAAATCGACTCCTGCATCATTGAGCATAATTTAGCAGGATTGCCGAGCATTTTGTAACTGTAATTTACCCACGTGCATATGACATAGATAAATGAAATGATACGAATTTAAAAATTCATCGTAACCTAAGCTGGTTTTCTTCAGTGAGAACAGATTATTAATAACAACAGACTTCGCAGACAACACTAACAATTTGCATTGATAAAACAAAGTACTACAATTTGAACAAATATACAAATGTACGGAATAAATGTATACAGGTAAACAACGTTTACATCTAACTCTTGGATCCCGCCGAATGCCGAATCTGTGGATCCTAAACCGAAACAACGGTGCCTTAATTGTTTATATCGTGGCTATACAAATGAGCCCCTTTGGCATTCAGATTCAATGATCTAGCTTATTTTGCAATGAATCGAATTTGTGTGCAATATGACAAAAACTGAAAGTACTCCGAAATATATTGTAATAATAAATATAGCTGGACCTTAATAAATAAAAATTTATTGAGTATCAATTGTGCTCTAGTCGATAGTATATTTTTTTGAGTGCAATATGAGGTCAAGGTCTACGACTCAGAGGCTAAGTCCACTGTGTTTACGGTATTAATAAGGCCTAAATAAAATTTAAAACAATATAAATACAAGAGAGCAATTATGTACGGACATTGCGTTAGTATTAATGTATCTAATAGAACTGAATTTACGTTTTGAGTTTTACACCCTAAACTGTTACACATTGCATTAAGGATGGCTGACTTTCGATATTTCACGCTGTTCTATCGGACTGCTTTAAAAATCAGTCGTTACTAAGAGGAATGATAGTATCTGTTATCTTCTAATTTACAATTGTACTAACACTGATATTATTGTAGTCTTCAAGTCAACACGTTCTGTACCCAGTAATGTATGCGTGTTTCTTGTTAATTCTGGTCTTGTCAATTTTTTCGTTATAGTGCATTTTCCAGTGTTTTTATGGTGGTTTACCCTTATTGGGTTTTTATGGTGGAAGTTGGTTAGCATGCCATTCTAGAGAGGCCTCTATGAATAGATGCACGTTGTTACTTACAGCTGAGATTAACTGTGTTACTGATCACGTTTATTGTCTGAAAGTTACTTTTATTTATCTTAAAGCTGTAGTGGTTTCATCACGAGTACTAACCTGCTCTTTTCTGCCATCGTTCGAGCACAATCTGCAAAAAAATCAAAGATTCCCCGATATATTGCTCTCTACCTGGATCAAGAAAGAACATCAATTGATAACTTTCCAAACTGCCCTTTCTATAGTACAGTTTGTTTCTAGCCCTAAGAAATTGTAACAAAAATGCTTTGAAGCGTAGTACAGAAAATGTCGCTAACGGTCATAATACCACGTCGACTTTCTTTTTAACACAAAAATATAGTCAGCATGGTTGCATTCGCCTTAATGGTCATGCCAGCTATTTCGAATTTTCTACTCACGAAATGTTGTTTAGACTATCCTTACTTTAGGAATTTTATTTTTGAAGAAAACGAAAAGGTAAATGTTGTGTTGACAAGGTGATTTCTAGAGTTAAGATTCACTGCTATAACTAAAACGCCCAGCAGCGATACGATCTACACACACAATACCCTCACACAATACAGTCTCCTTTCGCATTTCTAAGATTAGATAGAGAATTTGTTTTAGTTGTTCTTTTGTATTTTACTCGGATTGTAACTGTTTCCGTTTGATCGCCACTTCTTTTGAATTCTTCTACGGTTTATCTTCTCTTGCCACCCGGTCCAAATTAGCAAATAAATCATTTTGCCTTAAAAGCTCTATTTTAAACGAACGAAGTGACAAGCACAAACCTCCTACAAAACATTAAATGCAGACACACGATAAACAAACTTCCGTTGAATTACGCTCATTCCCTCAGATTTTTCTGTCTAGTGCCGGGCGTTTGACTGTTGTAGAAAGGGGAACTCGTACAACAAATGGGAAAGCATATTAGCGGCAAGGGTAGATGACCGGTAATATTTAATTCGTTTCACTGGGCAATTCAGGCTGACGAAAAATAGATTCGTCCGTTCTAGATTGCGAGCGAAGTGTATATATATATATATATATACTTTTTTGCTATAAGTGTAGGCAGGAGTTCATACCTAAGTCTAACAATATTTTCGATTTGATGTTTCCTATATTCCTGTAAAATGGGTAATTATATTTAACACATTATTAATATAAGGCCATAATTCAAAGCTTGGAACCAAATGAGTTCTGATTCGAACCTGTCATACGAGTATACACATCTTAGCCTAGTATAGGAGGTTATGCCAATAATGATAATAAGTACTTTCGTTGCATATCTATTTAAAATAGAAGGACGACGCCACAGAATATGTAGGAACACCTGTTTGAGTCCTTTATTCATCTGCGACAGCTAAGCTATACCAATTCATATATGTAACAAAATTAAC
Organism: Varroa jacobsoni; assembly: GCF_002532875.2. Classification (NCBI taxonomy): domain Eukaryota; kingdom Metazoa; phylum Arthropoda; class Arachnida; order Mesostigmata; family Varroidae; genus Varroa; species Varroa jacobsoni. Next base: position 66,430 of record NW_019214687.1, read on the forward strand.
CTCCCTTGCAGTAAACTCGTGCTTGCGAGAGATGATTATACGTCAGCTTGTGAAAGGCTAACTGGTTCATGAATAACGGAACCATAGATAGTCTTCCCCTCTCTGATGATTCACCAGTGCATTTTTCCCTTTACTGTATGGAATTTTTTTTTTTACAGATATATGGCTCGATCTAAGACTGGAGTATATACAACGTGCAGCACTTAAATCACTGCAAAAAATTTTGCCTCCGGGAAACGATACTGGTTCATTATTATTACGCCGCTTTTAAGCTTTGTCAAATGGTTGGAACCACGCCGCCTTGACGTGGATCCCACGAATGACCAAAGTCGTCAGGCTCGTTGTAGATATTATCCTGTATCCAAAGGCGGTCCGAGGACGAGTATCTGAAAGGTATTTTGTTTGTGAAAAATAGAACACTTATCTAGAATAATCAAACGTACAAGCTCCGATTAACCATTATAGTACAATTACATACACACATAGTAGTTATACACATACTATACAGTCTAGGCTAATGAAGAAAGCTATAATGATAATAATATTTGTTATTATTATTACAGCGGGTCGATTTTAGATAGCATCTCCACTTTTTCGTCGGAAGAAATTAATGGTATATAACTTGTTTTATGTCTAACGCTAAACTCTTCTTCGTATGTAATAGCCATAAACTTTATTTACTTCCGATTGGTTAACTGAATATAAATAAGAAGTACATGAGCTTTTAAAATCATTCTTACTCTTGTGGCGGCAAATCGAATGGTACAACAACCTGATCCGTGCTAATGGGCCTATTAGGCACATACAAAATACCGCACTCGTATGAAAGTGGCGCTTTCGTTTGCAGATTACCCCAAGCTGCTTTCGACAGATTGGCAGAGCTCATCAAAAACCAGAACGTTCGCTGATAATCCGGCGATGTTCGTATATAAAACTTAACATGAGGCGCCGCTCTGGACCTGCCCACTTGATCCGCTTTCCATCGATGAAGCCATTTGGACAGCCATCGTTGTTTCATATGAACCTATGCGAGCGAAACATTGAGGCTGGAACAATAAATGCTAATAGAGTCGAAATAAGGTCACTGTGCCTTTCGCTCTCTTTTCTCTCTCTCCCTCTCTCTCTCGACAGAGAGAGAGGGGGAGATAGAGAAAGAGAGAGAGAAATTACACATACACTAGAGTTGTCCCTGTTTGTTCAAATTTGAGAGCAAACGCTATTTTAGAATGACATGTGGAAAGATGAAGATATCAAAATGAAAGTCACTTCAGACTAAAGAATTTGTAGAGGTCGTTCTCAACGCAGTTTTTAATTCCTACCTTTCCGGAGTAAGGTAAACTCCGTCCTGCCTCATAGCCTTCGAAGCTCTTACGGACTTCTTCGATAGTCGGATACAACGCCTATAGCCAGGAGAATACTTAGCGTGTGTTATCTTCAGCTCAAAAGAGGACAATATATTTTATGGCAAAACGTTCATACCTAGATATATCGGCTAACCGCTCCAGAAAAATGAATATTAGCTATGATAATACGTGACGGTCAAACGTAAAAATATACAATATGTCAAATATTATTTTATGAAATACAAATCCTCTAAAGATATGAAATACAATCCTCCCCCAGGCCTAAAAAAGCGAACGTCACTTGCCAAGCTGTTATTGTGTAACAAATAAAGGAAATTATTTAATTTTAACGTCGTTTAGAGTGCGTATATATATACATATATGTATATAGTAAAGCTTTAGGTTGAATTAAACTTGCTTGTATGTTGTTCACGGTAACATCAGTGATATTTGTGCCTTTCTGAGTAGTTCGGTTGTTAGCCAAGAGTGCACGACCGAAGGTTGGTCTCAGCCAAGCTGGGTAGACGTCAAGGATCAACATTCAGGAAACACAGTCAGACAATAAGACGATATAGCAATCGAATCCTTAATAAAAAGTTCGTTCTACGGTTGGATATACAGTTCGAGTCAGACATTTTCACATGCCTCAGCTCTGGCTCTACTCATCGTTATATTATAATTGTGCATTAGTCGAAGAGCGATTTTACATACAGAGCGATAATAAGAAGCACATTGAGAAAAGGAACAGCTGAAAAGGCGTCGTGAAATTCATCTAGCGCTGGCTACACAAATAAAATGAGGTGCACACAAAATAAATGCAGACAGCCCATATTTTGAAACGGCCTGTGCGCTTACCGGTGTCGTCTTGTCCAAGGGTACCAATACTGGAAAAACAGAACGTGACAGGATTCTCCTTGGAGAGCGGAGGAACATTCTTAGTTAGAATAGAATCCACTGTCACTAGCCCGCTCTTGATCGAATTTGGTGTAGATCCTAAAATAAGGCAGGTTTTGTAGCATCATTCACGGTTTTCACCAGAGATTACTACTGAATAATTTGATACAGCTTTAAAAAGAGTATTTGCATCAAGTAAGTCATATTAATGCATTGTGTATAAAATATATGTGTCGCAGATATGATTATTCATTTCGATTTTTCTAAAAATAGAAACTACGGCGTAGATAAAATAGGTTATACCGATGAAGTAGCAGTTATCGATAAGCGAAAAATCATAGTCAGCATAACTTTCTGCTAGTTCAAGCAACTTTTTCTTCTGGTATGAACGCAGATATGTGCATAATGCCGATCGAAATCCTGGAATACACATTGACACTCCGGTAAATGTGTGTTAAGACGTTTTACCAATGTACTGAAGCATAGTACGATATCTGGTGACCTGTAGACTTGCGATACTATTTAGTTTCAATGACGACTGAACAAAGGAGAAAGCAGTGTCTCTAGCTTGCAGAATAAAACTATATATATATACATATATATCGCAAAAAATGTTTATGAAATTCAATAAGTTAAAGCATCCCATTCAACTAGTAGATATATTAGTGTATAAGTAATCGCTGCAGCCTTATAACCGTAACTAGTCAAATTTATTTATTGTTTTTATTTTACTCCCATTTCTTTCACACGATTGTAGGTTGACGCTTTTCATTCTAGTTCTTTGTGGGCCAACAGCTGACTTGGAAATTTTCTTTTTGCCATACCAACCTGTGTCTGAATCCTGTCCTTTCTTGGGCTGGGAAGATTTTTTCAGGAGCGGACTGACCCACAACATTTGGCTTTTTTTACCCCAGTCGGGCCCGTAGAGATTAGCTGTAGTTACGATGAGCCGCAGGTGTCCTTTATACTTCAGCGAAATCATTTTGCTGTGGTGAGTGCCAAAGCGCGATAGTTCAATAGGCAGTAAAGCCACGTTCCGAAATACCTACAAACCGAGATTACACAACGGAGAAAAGAAATCAGTACAAAAAATTAGCATTAAAAACGAGTATTGTCGGAAAGGAGCAGACAATATGAGCACAAAAACGATCGACGTGCAACCCCCCATCAAAAACGATGTCTCCGGACAAAACGGGTACCATGCGCATAATCATCTAGAAACTGAATAATTTTCTGCGTTATGCTCTAATCTAAACAAAGTCATTCAAATATTACGTCCGGGATACCACTGGACGTAGACCAAAAAGGATTGAATATTTTCTTTTTTCGTTATCAACTATTTCACTCATTGTTATATTGGTGCAACAAGTAAACAGAAGTATAACTATCAAACTTACAAAGAACGACGACAAGTAGTTTGGCAACAAAAGATTTTTGACAAAGCCACTTATTGACACGATTTGCAAATATGACGACTCGTATTAATCGCTAGTATATAATCACATTTTTCTTCATTCTTCATAACTATATGCCTACAACAACAGTGGAAATAATAGTTTGGTTAAGGGCGTAATACCTGTCTCTGGGCTATTAAAAGCTTAAGAAGGTCGTCACTTTGTTGCACTACGAGTAGCATAGGGATTTGTCGGTACTCTGGCGGATACTGCTCCAACAGCCACTCCATATCGTAGACATAGCTAAGCATTGATACGAAATTGTACATCATAGTTAGTATCCATTGGATTGAATTAAAAGAAAGATATATATATAAAAACTTGAACTATTAACCAACCATCTGCACATAAAAAGCCTGCTCACTGACCTTCGTGCCAAACGTGACCAGCTTTAACACTTCAACATTTATAAAAGCTGAGTCAAAATTTTTTTTTTTTTGAAACATCACATGTACACATAATAGCGACACAAGTATATGTACGATATACATACATAAAGTTACCTGAAGTGCACAGCTGACTCAAGTTGGTCGCTCACATCCTCATGAAGTATTTGCTTCAAAGATCGAGTAAAAGTATCCGAATTAAATTTGCTTTGAAGGCCTTCGCACTTCGTAAGATAGAAGCCACGTAGCCGCGAGTCATGTGAATTTTCCAGAAGATGTTCTGAGCTTGTGCGATAACACATAAATCCATACGGACATGGTTTTGTGCCTTTAAATAAAATGATTTTATTTCTCCTATAACATTTTCCTCAGTTGATTTTCATGTTTACCCACTTTAGAAGCTTTCTATCAATTGGTCTAGATGGACCGCTTAGGCTCCCCGAACAGAAATTTTGAGCTTTAAAGCGTATGCGCCACGAAGTAGAATGTTCGCATAACCTCTTAGGAACCATTTTTCTGCATCAAGATAAAATTTCTACGTAAGCAATAGTACAGTGAATACCTGAGCTCTCGAAATTATGATCAGAGCCAACTGCAGAATGCGATGCCGGTTCCCCTTTCGATGGGCAGTTCAAATGGTTTACCGAATACTCGGGTGGGAATTCCTGTAAGCGTCTTTGTATTTTTCTACATTTTTCTTCATTTTTCTTTAAGTCGTTCTCCTCCACGGACGTTTTCGTCAAACCCTGATCTTTCCTGGATGATTTTGTGAAGACGAAGCAATGGCTGGATCCTAAAGCTGGACCATTAACGGAAACTGGCCTATATGAGCAACATACAACTTCGGCTGTTTTGTTTGAGGACACAAAACTTGTGTTTAACTTTGACGATGAAGGAGCGGTAGATAACGGCTTCTGATGTGGGATCCGTTCAATTTGTGGCTTTTTCCTTGGAGAGGCAAAGGTGTCGGGTTTAAGCTTCACGGGCGAAATCTTTGAGACAGCTGAAGCAGACCGTTCGAGAATTGAGACAAAATATAAATAAGTAAAATTGATATGACCGTAACTCCTGCATTAATATTTTCTAGAACGAAAGCTAGGCTCTTTCCTAAGATTTTGTGATTTCTTATAGGTAATTATAGCTTCCCGTTATGTACAACAGGAGTTGCCGCAAAATCTTCCGTGTAATTAGCGTTTCCTGTAAAAAAGCATAAATTGTAGCGTCCGGAGAAAATTATACCAAACAATTTTTTACACTGGTTCGTGGTATTTTTTCGCATTATAATATAATTTTTGCGCGTCAAATGCCGCTAGCCTCAAAGAACTTTGTGTCGGCCTTATTTTTTGCAAAACCAGAAAATTCTCCGTAGTAATATTCACCTCTGTACGTCAATTCCTTGGTAATGACCTTTTAGAATAACCTGTACGCATATAATGTGCGAAATATATAATGCGATTTCTATATAGTTTCTATATAGTTGTAGTAGCTGTCTGGTAAATGTTATATATCCTTCAGACAGGGCATATGTACATCTGTAAGGTCCATTTTAAACAGGTTCGCTGACGCAAGCCTGTCTATATAGGGTTATTTAAGAGAAATTTCACTTACAAGCGCTGTCATTTTTGGTAGAATCTTTTGTCGAATTTTTATCTGGTGACTCTGCTTGTCGGCTTTTTTTCGGCACATTAGATACGATTTCCACATCACTGTCATCACTATCTGAAATTTCGTGTACTTTTCTTGGACCCGCCATAATTTCCGTTAGTGCTCTATTTCGAGCCAATAGCAGCATTCACAGTAGTCACGTGGCTTCATCTAAGTAAAGGAGAATATCACTTTAGTAAGACGTTAATCGCGTGACATCCTGTTTTGTCAGTAAAATCATAAGTATGATGGATTTTCTCATTATCGTCTTTTTACGATCATTTAGCTGGCTTAAATAAATAAACCGGCTTGGAGTTCGAACATGGCTGAATTATTGATGTTTCTATATTTGTAGCAGACGATCTGTCGCGACGTGTGTTGACCGCGCAAATGTGACCGGTGTTACGACGAGCGGAGAGGTGACTGAACGAGCGGTGGACAAGAAACCCGAATAGATCTTTTTTATATTTTACATTAGTAGTTTCATAGGTAACGATTTTATCTACCATGATATTACTTTTTTTTAGCTTGAGTCACAAATCTGTTTTACAGTGCTGGATTACTGAGACTACTTCTATTCAGGGTATCTCTTATTTCTGCTTATTGGTTGAGAACAGTTATTTTACCGTCGCCTCCTATACAAACTTTAAAATCAGCCATTAATGAAAATTAGCGAATCCTTGGTACAAAGAAGCTAAAACACAAACTAGTTAATTTGCAATGGTTTCAAATAATCAATTTCAGTTGAATCTGCGACGCCGCGAGAATAACAATTTCGATACACTTTAAAGCAATTTCACTTAGAAACAAAACACTATTTATTAGCCAGTTAATTATTGTTTCATAATAGGAGGTAATATGGGTGCCGTTCGCTACTTTAATAACAAATTTCATAGCAAAGTAAAATCTCAAAAGACTTGATGAAAGCCGTTCGAAAAATATAATTTTACTCCTCATATAATTGTAAACAGGTACCACTTTACCTATTCTGGGGTTTAAGTTGACATTTACATACTT
>NW_019214688.1:0-73148 GCF_002532875.2 Varroa jacobsoni
TAGCTCGTCCGGAGCTATTTAGCGGATCAAGAAGCTCGAATAATTTTCAGTTGTATGTAATAAAATAAGGATATTTTTTTAGATACTTTTACATACAACAACCAGTGCGCTGTACAAGTGATTTTATATCGTATCGGTTGTCTGTCTGAAGAATCAACACTAAGTTGCACAATCGATCGTTACTCTCTTTACGGCATGGAAACAGTTCAAGTTAAAAACTTAAATATAGAAAACAGAAAAGGTAAAGATTGATTCTGTTTCCTTGACTGAAGCTTGGCGATAAATTCGGGCATTTTGTCGAATAACTACATTTTGTGCTATCAACTGATGTTCTGCGTATGCAGGAATCCGAGACGGTGTCTGAGATTGCAACATTGATTGTTTTTTTAGTGGGCTAATATCTGACACCCTGGCCATGTTTCTGCCGCAAGTATGAGCATCAGCGTACGCCCGAATCTACTCGACACTGCCACCCAAATCCTTTACCTCTATGTTCAAAACTACTCTGGCAGGTAGGACAAACTGACCAGTCACTTGCTTATGATGACAATGGGCCTCAGGCTGTTTTTATGACGAGCTTCGAGGATCCATGCTTTGTTTTACTTAAATGCTTTTATCATTACAGCCACTCATTCGATTCCGCCCGAAATCCTGTAGTGCAGTCACCTGCTCCATAGTATTAAGGTTAACGATTCTTGTGTTTAAATTAATTGTAGCCGGCAACATTTTGTTGTTTCACTAGAGGGCTCCTTGCTAAGCGTATTTACAAATAGACCTTGATGAGCTCACATTTTTGAGATACCGAAAGTCACAGTCTAAGAGGTGGCTTTAAGTAACTTAGCTCATCATTTTCTGGTGACATTCAATCACAGATAGTCAAAGACTTTCTGTAAATGTTCGTCAAAGTTTGTTTGTTGTAACCGATGTCACCAAGATACAATAAACAATAATGCTTTGTTGGATAACAATAGAGTATTGACTCTGCGCTACGATACACGCTGCTTCACTGTTTGCCTGACACGTTACTCGATCTTGAAGATAATAATACTTCTAGTAATAGAACACAGTTACCCTAAATCGTAGAAGGCCACGAACATTATACTGTGTTCTTTAGTTTAATCGTTCCTTTTTTTAGCCTTCAAGAGAAGTTTGCATCGTACGAAACGCCGATCAACCGTCTCTAGGATAATAGCTCTCTGTCGCTGAAGAATTTATACGCGCTTTTCCTAAAATCCGCAGGCCCTAATATGTACACAATGCGCAGCCTAAAACAATTAGGCCAGCCGGTCCTTTATAGCGACTATACTTGATATTTACGAATCTTTTCAGCAGAAAAACATCCACAACAAACTCTATTTCTAATTATGTTTATTTTCAGTGTATCGCTGAACAGCTTCGTAACATATCTCGATTAGCTCTTTGAAATAATACCAGTTGGATAGCAATTAGAGATCTGTCAAGGCCACAACTGACATTGACAACACTGTTATCCGCTATAATATAACCTTATCTCATACAATGTTACTGTTTGCGCGGATAATGGCCTCGTGTTCTGCCGGTCCCACCTATAACTGTAGCAGTAATCCTCTATCAATATTCTTATTATCAACGGGAGTATGAGCACGGTGACCAGCGTGCGATATCGTATGTGAGGAAATCGCATTGGCAATAATTATTCCTAAACTAGTCTAATAACGGTATCTGGCACTGTGATGCCGACGTCGTTAGAGCAGTGCAACACGAATCAGCCCCTTTTATGGACCAGGGGACGAGGTTCGTTCGTCAACGGGGTCCATTAGCGAAAATGCAGAAGCCTTAGAGACAGGCATGGCCCTTTTCATCATGATGGCCTTCCGCTGCGCCTAGCAATTGGGTGCTCCGAATGACCGCTGTACCGACCCGTACCAGTGGTAGGTGTACCATATGTATACGAAAGAAATAGAAGATCAGCTAGGGGCATCGACATATACCCCAGCTCCCCTGAACGCTGCCGGCTTCATGGCATTTGTGGGAAATGCCTTTCACATCACCGTTTCCCGTATGGGACCACCTGCAGCGACGGATAATCACAAGAACGTCTTTTAATGGCCAATAATATTATGGTTACGGTTATTGCTGTGGCACTGCCCCTGGGGCCCGTTGCTCCTACGTTTGCATCATGTAACGAAGCCCTTAGAGGCAACGTCAGGGTACGGGTACAGCAGAGAGGTGTCCAAGCCTGCTTGTGACAGAGCCAAATGACTAAATAGTGGCCAGCACAAGACAGAGATGTCGAGTGCGCGAGACGCGTTGACCGATACGCGCGCCGATAAAGTGCGTGTACCAGGGAGGCCAGTAGGAAGTTAGGGCATTAGAGGCATTGCCTTGCACGACGCTCCGTGCGCCAACAATAGCAAGCAGAAACGGGTATTAGACGATGGGGCAGCGCGAGAGATAAGCGTCAGCGACCCGTTCAGGAACAGGAGTCAGTGATTGGTCGTTTTCGTTGTCATTTTCGCCCCTGCCTCTTTGGCCCGGCTTGGCTTCTCGCCACCATTCGCCATTGTAGAATCAATCGTCTATTGATTTCACCCGAAGTAGAGCCTGATAGTGTAGGGGATCTGAAGAATAATAGAATCGATTGCAGACTTCGGGTTCGTTTGTATTTTGTTAGGTTCAGAAGGTTGGTGGGGTCGTTGGCGGCTTATGGAGGCTTTCAGCTACTCGTCAAAAAGCGGCAAACGGACAGAGCCGCTGCTGTCGAGATCGAAAAGCAGGACAGGCAGAAACACTGCCCGATAAAGACAACACAATAATATAGAAGTCAGTATATTCCTAAATCTTCGGTTCCGTGTAGGTTGATCAAATACGCAGTAATGTTGCATGGCTATAGATCCGAATGATTGCAAGGTACTGCTTCTCTGCGTGATCTGTACTTTCGATACGGCGGTGGGAAGGGGTCCAAGAGATGGGCAAATAAAAGGAGAAGAGGGAACTTGTGGCAAAAACGAAGTCAATGTATGAGAAAAAATGGTATTATAGATCGAGGCAAATCAATTGTATTATTTTATGGTGACCCATAACATTGCTTATCACAGTCGAGGTCGGCTTTTGCCTGCAGGCCATCTGCTACGACTGGTCCGACAACCTCGTTATTTCTGTAGGGAATCATCTTGTTGATTTGCAGTCTCCTCACGATTGGTTCCATGCTAAGCGGGACAGAAGTGGAACAAAAAGGAATGTTTCCTACAAGGAACAGGATTTATGTATGTATAAAGTTGAAGCAGGAATGAGAAGTGTACAACAGATACTTACTTAGAAGAATCACAGTCTACACTGAATCATTTATAGATGAAGAAGACAAGAAAAACGAATAGAAAGAACTTCAAATAAAGGCACTTTTCGTTTAAATAGGCCCAGTCGATAGGTGGCGTTTTTGCAATAATAGCTCCACCAGCAACCACAATGCACAGAAGACGCCTAGCTAGGACCAAAGAATTGCAGTACTGTGTACCTCTAAAACGGAGAAACCTCAAGCCAAGAGGAGAAGTCAAAGTTCTAGTCACATCAACAGGAGTCGACGAAAAACGTTATACGAACAGAGCTCAACTCATCACGAGCTTTGATAGCTACTTTTTATGCCAGGCCTCTATAGTACATTGCATCAGCGAGAACCTCGTTTGAGTTGGCACTAGTACAGGATTGAATAGCTAAAGATAAACAGGTAGGTACCTGGCTGCTTGGCGGGCCAATCGAATCAATGGAGTTGAGACGAGCGTTGAATCTCGAGCCTTGAGTCCCAGCCCGAGGTAGATGTTGGCGGCGAGAGCGAGTGTGTTAGTTCCGCTTGGCGCCCGGCAAGGTAACGGGTGGATTTTGTGCGACAAGATGTGATACTCGGTTGTATGTTATTGACTTGAAGAAACGATGTGTGCGATCAGGAGGTGGATCCCGGCTACTAGATAGATACGAACGCGCCTCAAAGGTGCCTCCCCAACTCAGCGGAACCCAAGCTTAGTATACTTCTCTTCCATAGAGAGCAACCAGCACCGGTGTCACCGGGAGCCATCCGGGATCCCATAAAGCCATTGTAGTTGCAGCCGTTCGTTCATTGCGAACGCGTGCGTAAGAACAATGATTGGGCATTCGGAAGTTGTTGGACACTGACGAATGGACAGCAATGCGAATGATGGCTCGGTAGAGTCCCGCCAGAGATAGATCAATAATGGACTACGTCTCTGGTCCTCCCCTTTGACCGGTGCTCTCGTTTAGCCAAAGATAGCGGACTAGACCAGTAGATCTCGTCTGTGCTTGCTTGGTGAGCTGGATCTACTGGAAGTGCGTTCGGCCATGCATATGATCATACCATGTCCGTTAAGGTTTAGCGGGCGGCAGAAAGCCTTGGATAGGAAGATGAGAAGACGGGCAACTAAGAGAGGATCTGGGAGTATAGTGACACAAACAGATATAATAATAAACGCTGGTCTGATGTGACATGTTGCTTGCAGTGATTCGAGTAGATCTATCTCTTCCTGCAAACTCAAAGACTGTTTGCTTGAGGCTCACTGCATATACATAGATCGAAACGATATCCGATGTAGTATGATGAAAAGTAATAACGGTTGAAGTAGGCACCTATTCTTAAGAAATTTTGATGTATTTCAGTTAGCACAAAATAGCGAACGTTTTGCTCCTTTGTGTATGCGACTTCAATTGATTGCCGAACTAAAACAAATATAATTATCAATCAAAAGTTGAGTACCTCTATAATGTCGGCAACTATCTATAGTTCTGTAAATTATTGTTGATACGGAGCGAAAAATTCGTTTGCGTTAGCCTACGAGTCTCATTTAAACTAGTATATCCAGGATACGAAAAATCGTATATACCAAACGGCCTTGGTACGTTTTTTACGCGCGCCTGCAATCGCTTCGTCCGCTGTCTTGGGAATCGGCTGAGATAGTCTTCCGACGAATCTGCTAGTAATCTTGCTTTCGACGTACTGAAGGCATTCTCGCCTACTTGGTAGCTCCGCCATCAGCTGTTCAAACGCGCGGTAACTATCCAACATTTCCCAAATGCGACGAGGATGACACCTCTCCGAGCCCCCTTATATCGACGTTCCCCCCATGTGCACAATATATGGAAGGGTACGCAACCCCTGTTGGGTGAAATCCCGCTGAGAATCAGCGACGTTCTAACAGCCTGAAAGAGCAGCATCCCAATGAAAACTATCCTAAAAGTCAGAATTGGCAAAAGGTCCAAAGCAAGAAAGCTAGCGTTGATGCAAAGCGGTTCTTCAACCTGCTGGATAGTCTCAGTAGCTCTTTTAGGTATGCAGAGATAGATTTTCAGCACACGCTCTATCTGTTCGTTTGCCGATTTTCTCTATTCATGCTTCCTCTCACTGTCTTCTTTGAATCGTACAAGAAGAAGCAGCAGCCGCCGCCGCCGCTGCCGCTGTTCCAATAAACTATATAAATCGAATTTGGTGCACATAAATTGCCGAATTTCCACGGACCGATCTCTGCCGATCCAGCATTGAACAAGCTCACACGAAGCCGGCAACCTGCTCCGCAAACATGACCACACCAATGCGGGCCTTCACAGAGACAAGGATGTACATAGATAAGTGTACATCAGGTTTCTGCTCATAGCTGGCTTCCAACCCTCATACAAAGGCATATGGTTGGATGGGCGATGGGTTGATGTTATTTGATTGTTATTTGATTGCACACTTGCTGGGCGTTCTAGTCTCCTTACGATTCTTCTCCCCGCACCCTATAATAGGAGCATGAAATGGCAGGACACTGTGTAATGTGCTTGCACAGAATTAGATAGAGATTCATTCCACTTGGGTCTAGGGATTCGAGGCATCTAACTAGTCGAATAACTGTAACCAAGCCAGGAGCTGTGCTGCAAATGAGATAGGCGCTAAGAAAGTGGTTCATGGATGTGAAAGTCGAACAGGTATAATGTCGTCACGTCATATGAGGCAGCATTAAAATGGTACAGTGTCCTTGGCTCCCCTCCAGCTCTATAGATGTGCTCATTTGTAGAGCCCTAATGAAGCGTGATTGGGCATGTCAGCCCATGGTACCCCATTAGGCTGAATGTGGGCAGCAACGGGGTCAAACGAAATAACTACTACGGGTAGAGTCGGAAGACACATATACAACTCGATAAAGGGGAATCTCGACTGAGCAATTAAATACGATGTACATTAGTGAACCCTACGATCCATTGCCGAATGCAAAATTCAAATGATTTACAACACAAGCTATTAGGCAGAATTTCTGTGACAATTTATTTCCAAGGTTGAATATGTTCTAGTCAAGGCAAACGTTCATAGAGTGGGTCGGTTATTTGATTTAATGTAAGGCACAACAGGCTGTGGAGTATAAGAACCATTTATCAAGCTTGAGGTAATTGTACCGACACATATTTCAGCAAACGATTAATCCGCTTTCATCGTATCGTCATTCATAGCAATAAATTTGTATCTAGTAAGTATCTAAATAAGTAAAAATATCTTCCTTTTTAATCTACGTTCTTACGCAGTGCTCAAATTCATTTAGTAAACCATTGGTTTAATCTTTTGTTTCTTTTTTCTGTGTCAGCGTTTTCTAAGGTGAAGTTACTCTCGGGATTCTAGTAAATCTTCTTCTGCTCCTTCAGCCTTTACATATGATTGAAGGAGCTATAATCGATAGCACACAATCACGAACCGACAACACCCAATTTTTTAGACCGTCATATTTCTTCTATATGTATATACGTAATTGAGTGGCAGTGGTTTCGCTAGCATTTGAGGTGTTCCTCTCTTTTTCATTCTTTCTCACACGAATTCATCGCGTCACCGAGGCTGCATTGAACAGAGCGCCGGCCAGGTCGTTCCTTGCAGCCCGCCTGATCAGATTAAGCGCCCACGACACCGCGATCAGGTTACTCGAGGGCCTCCACAATCCAATCGAAACGCTCTTTCCTCGCCGTTTGTGTACACACGCGAATATACAGAGCGTATTGAGATAGACAGACATTCACACAGTGTTATTTGACCACCCGACAAATGAAAATAGAGCGCGAAAAGAAAGGGAGAGGGAGAGAGAGAGGGGGGAAGGGGCCGAGGAGAAGCAGACGACGTTTCAGCTGGTTGTTGATACTTAAGCTTGTAAAGTTGCTACATTAACTACTGCGGGACATAGGACAAGGGTTAGGTCGATAAAGGTCGGATTTCTTCGGGCAGTAGGTCATTTTTGGAATCGTCGACCCAGTTGGTAGCGAAGTGCTTGATGTAAATGTTCTGGGTGCGCGCGAATAAGTATTGAAACTTGTTTTGTTTGCTGTATACTTCTAGCCTAAACATTAGCATAATTTTCTAGGTATATATGTTATGTATATGTATGCACAGTGTGGATTCGTTTCAAGTACTTCATAATAGGTGCAAAATTAATGCTGCTAGACAATGAGCCTCTGGTGTAGATGCATCCATACCTGTATTAAAGTTTTACGCAGCATGTAGACAGAAATTTCTAGAAACATGTCTACAGACCACCATTACCATTCGAGTTCGAATCATGTGGGTCTTCATCGGGACCGATTTCACCTCGAAATTTACCTTGCTTTATTAATACATTGGCGCATTCGAACGAACGATGCTTCGGAGTCCAGGCATCGCATATTGAATTATACGAGAAATAAGAAGGCAATTAATATGTACAACTTCTTTAGGAGGTAAACGAAATTAGAAGAAAGGCCAGTTGCTGTCAAGCCATCCATCTCGAAATCCACACAGGTTTGGATAACAACGAGAACATTTCGTCTGGTGATCATCACTAGCGGTCCCTTTCAAGAAATAGTTACACGAGTGTATATCAGTCATTTTGTTGCCTACTAACTCACGTAATCAAGAGTTCCATCTACGCCGCCGATGTTCGTCTGTATAGACGACAATACTACCGTCTTATATAATGTACTCATTCAACGCGACAAGGATCTATATACTTGTGTATGCGTGCGTGTACAAACGAAGCTGAGGGTTGTTACTGCCAAAAGAAAGTCTGCCAGCTCAAAGCTATAGAAGCGTGCTCGCAAAGACGATCACGTTCCTTGGCCAAATTATGCCAACATGCAATTTCGTTCTGTGAATGACTACTGGCATAACGTTGTAGCGTTTTAACTGTACATCTGGCGGACTCGCAGGTTTCGAGCATCTACTTAGTTCGTCGAGGTGGACTTCAGACGCATTGAGACTTCGCTACATGGTTTCTGTGTTCCAACAGAAACGGGTTGAAACGTCTATTGAAAGAATTGATTTATTCGATGCACAGTATTCAGTACTACATGAGTTATGTTTTCAATATGTTCAGTGAGTTTCAACTATATAAAAGGGTGAGTAACCAGTGCCTAATAGTGTTCATGTATTCTTATCAAGAGCTCCTGATGCTTCGTGGTTTGTTGTTTTTGCTTAATTAATAAGACGCTTATTCGAGGTATTTTTTTGCTCTTTCAATTGTCCACTTTCCGTGAGGATATCTCTACTGCTTGTACAGCCATTTTCGACAACCTCGTTCCGTACGTTTATTGATACATTTTTTATTATTAGCAGACAATTTTCTTTAGCCAATGATACGCTTATCGTCCACAGTTGACTCCCTACTTGTTGTCATGTTAATCTGCTAAGCACTTGACTGAAACAAATTCATTATTAGTACACCCTGGCAGTGCACAATTTCTATAATATAATGCGTTTGTAGCTGCTTGCATAGGATGTGGCTTAATTTTGGTGAAAGAAAGGTAAGTTGTGATATTCGATGTGATGAATAAAAAAAACTTGAAGCACCGCTAATGTAGACTCGAAGCTCGACTGGCTGCCTGACCGTCCGACCCCTGTTTCTATTCTCTAGCTCGCCTTTCACTGCCATCCTTTTGTAAACTAGAGGGAGTAATGCAGCTCGAATACTACCTCCGTTGCAACCAAATGGACTTGTCTTGCTCGTCCTCGTGCCGCTTTCAATCTTGTACTTCGTCTTTCATTGTGGCTAGCTCGTTGCGCGTTAAATCGACGGCGTCGGATCTCACGCGAGCGCCCAGCGATTTGAGTTCTTCAAACAGTCAACTACTTATATTAGACATTACGGGCATTGCATGTGTGCGTGAGTCGTGCATCCGGAGCTAGCGTCGGAGCACGGGGGAGCTCAAAGGAAGAACGTATAGTGCTAGTTGGTACGATGATTAATGTGTGACACAGTGTATTATGTAGACTGTATAGTGTTCTAGTTGGAGTGAGCCACGTCTCGTGGCTGCTTGATGATTCCCGTCGTCGTCGTGATCAAAAGTGTGTCAATGCCGTTTGACCGATAAGGCCACAAGCAAATTTACCAGTGACATAGATCTAACCTAATTTTTTTAATCCAACCTAGACAAATTTGCTTTTATTATTCCCCCTCGATATTTTTGCTCAAGTCTATGCGCAACAGTAATTTGGCCTACTAGATCTGCAACGGCTTACTAATGCTTCATATTTTTCTTATACGTGTCTAGGTATATCATTATCAAACGAGCGTTGGCGGTACATATCGGTAGTCAACAATATTTCAGTGCTAAAAATGAACAGAAGAAGAGTCGGCGTAGTTTAGAAAGCTGTAGCACCCCATTGCAGCGCTGAAATGTTCGAAGATGTAACAACTGAACAGAAGCATAACACAGTGTTCGTTTTTCAGCAGTGGTTCTGTGCAGAGGCTTCTCAAGTGATATCTATGGTGTAGTACCTTTTGAGGGTCCTACCGCAGTTAATACCTCTAAGATTTCATTGACTCTCTTATTCTGTTCTTTCAGCCTCTCGCTCTATCGAACACCAATGAGTCATTTACAGCAACAGCCCTATGTAATGCGGAAACAGCGCCCACGCTGCCAGCGAAGTGCATACTTCGTCTTCAACTCACTTCATTGTTGTTGTTGTTGTGGTCCTCGTCGTCGACTCCGAAGTTCGTTTCTCAAGTCCTACACAGCTCGGCGCTCACCGCAATCTCCAGAAGCGGCTCTCCCTACAGACTCGCCTAGAGCTCCTCTGACTGTGGGCCGGTTTTCATAGGAATAGACTTCTCTCTCTCTCTCTCTCTCTCTCTCTAAAGCCCTACCTCTAACTCCCCAAATCTATGAGATTCTCGACATGAAGCTATCGACGCGGCGAGTACCAGTGAGGGTGCTCAGAGGCGCACACGCCGGACTCACTCGACGAATTAGCAGCCGGTCTGCTGGCATGGAACGGATCGAGTGGGTGATTCCTGCATAGCTGCGTCAGCGGTGAGGGCAGCAGCCTCATTTAGGATGTCCAAAGGTCGTTTTTACTTCTCCTTGAATGCGAAGTCTTGAAGACAGTCGGCGGGTGGGCGGACGGGTGACCGCCGCCAGTTGATGAACTTCCATTATACACACATATATGCATGTACATAGATGCATGAACGTAACCCTAACTGGAGCGTGGCTGTTGTATACTGAAGTAATTCGTTTATGTAGAGCCGTGAGCTATCATCATCAAGCATCTGCAAATGCAGCTTCATAACTTGAAAGTCCCGATCGAGTATTTGACTGTTCGTTGACCTGAGCTGTTTATTGACTCGGGCATTCACTAGGAATTATGTTTGGGAAATGCAAAAGCAAATACGTTAGATTTAAGATTGGTGCTCAAGAAGGCGATAGGTTAACCTTTATCTCAGGATACTTTAACATTACTGCTTATTTCGCATAACCCATATATCGTCATCACATCTGCGAGCGATTCACATCGGACAGGTCGACATCTTGTAACCGCAACTTTTTCCCATTGAGTAGACTATACCAGATCGGAAAGACCGAGCAAACGAATGCGAAGCGACGATACAACTTCCAGTGCAAGCCCATCAAGAAATCAGATTTATGGAAGATGATGAGACGAATCTTGGTGCCTGCCTTACAGCAGAGTATTACGAGAGGGTCAGGAGTGGGTCACCAAAGCTAATGGCAGATGTCGCAGGGCCAGTGACAGTGTTATATCCGTGATCCGAGGCGGAACTGCTGGCTATACTTGTAGGGATATTGTTGGCCGCTGTGCTAACCGGCTGCTAATAAGTGACACTGCTTAGGTGCTGCCGTGGGAACAATCACTTAATGAGGGAAAAGGACGTGCGAAACACATCATGATAGTCTAGGTAGACATGGGTCGACTGATACTGGATCGACGTAAGTTCATGAAAAAGAAAAAGCCATCTGTGATTGTCATCTTCGATGGTAGCTTGTCTAGTCCAGACGAGGTGGAACAGCATTTAGCTTGTAATACACTGTTGTATTGCTGGCTGACGGCTGGAGCAGTTACGCGACCTATTCCGCTTCTAATTCGCGGTATAGAAGATTGTGGTCATAAGGGTGAAGCCCACTTCGAGTGTGGTTAGTAACGTGTTGAACTGGGGTGCTAGTAACAGTTAGACTTATAACTGACTCTAATATTGATACAGCTAAGATGGTTAGTGGGTAATCACTGCGGGAGAAGTAGCTGGATGGGCTTCTCTGCCTGGAACGGATGCTTTGATGGGGATTATATGGCTCTACGCCCTTGTAGCAATCACACGCATCTTCAATGCTAATAGATGGGGAACTTCTCTTTCCTGATGGCGACTTTCGTTGGTAAGATGGCCGGTGATTGGCTTTATTTGTCCACTAGAACTGATTACCCGAAGCTAAGTGAAGTAAAGGATTGACCCTGCCTGATTGGGTACTGCATAGCGCGATTCTACTAATAGCCAACGCATAAAAGTAATTTGCTTCTAAGATGTAGCGTAAGCACCTGTAGTGATGCTGAAGTAAAGATGAGATTTAAACTTGAGAGAAATCCTTACCTTTACTGCTTCTCTCTAGGGATAATTTCCTTGAATACTTACGGTTTTTACCCGGCCTCTCTGAGGCCTATAACCATCAACACCTGTGAAATTCAAATTGCTTCAAATTGGTGTTGCCAAAAAGGTACAGCCCACCTCATAGGCAAGGGCATATAATAAACAGAGGTCTGATAAGAGCTATTTTAATGCATTTTCTTTCGCCCTTCGAGCCAGCTCTATGCCGCTGTTCAGACCATGCCAAAATCGAATATTGGCGGTTTTCGTTTGGCATCCTATATAATCAAATGTTTAGATGCATTTTTCAGATTATTTCGCTGAATCCGGATAGCGTATAGTGAATAGTTGGTCTGTATACGGCTCCGAGAACGCCTTTCTGGTCTACATTACGTCCCTTTAAGATTATTAAGTTTTCATTTTTCACTTCACTATTACAGCTTCTGTGTTTTCAACTGAATCGAGTATCAGTATCGTAACTTTAAATACTCCTTAAATACGAAGCGAGCTCATTTACATTTCGATAAGAAAGCTAATGTTGCGTAATTCTGGGCGGACAAGATACACTGCAAGCTGACGCAGTGTCTTGAGAGTTTTGAATTAGTTATGTTTCTTGTTCTTTTTCTTTTCCTTTTCTTTGGTAGTACTTAATTATTGGACCCCGTGCACACTAGAATGTCTAGTAGAAACAAACGTGGCCACTGTGTGAATATAAGCATATTCTAACACTTAGAATAGTAGCTTCCTCATTCCTTTTTTTAGGTTTCCTTTTACATACGCAGCTCTAGATATTGCATAGCTACTAGACACTGACGTGAATTCTTTCAGTCTAACAAAACGTAAGTGAATCATACTCTACAGTACTTCAACAAATGCTAGCTCAAATTGTTAAAGCAGGAGTTAAACGCGGGAGTAGTTATAGAGTCACCGCATCTTGTGTAAAAAAGTCTTACGCATTTGGCAATGTGGTCAGCCTACACACATATCTGCTATTGTCAACAGATAGAAGACATTCATGACACCAACTCCGCCACTTCTCTCCGGACTATATTCATTTTACTTTTACTAAACGTTTTCGCCAGGTTGCAATTTAGGCTGGCGGCCAGTTTGACAGCCCACGATCACCTCTCTCTGTAGCAGCTAGTTCGTTAGCTGGCTGAGAACATGGAATGGATGGGGGAACGTCGGGCCCGGATCCCAACGGCTGAGCACCAGACAATGAACGGCTCCAGCAAGAGTGCACTGAGCAGGGTTTCTTCGCTAACTGTGAGACAGGAGCGTGTGAAGAACAGCTAAGGCCGCTTTAGTTATGGAGCAGTGTGATCAGCCGTGGCGCGCAGAGCGGCTAAGCTGTGAGAGTTCCAGGCAAACAGAGAGGTAGAGTAGCAGCAGCGGTAGCGAAGACATTGAATAAACATTTACTACTTGTAGCGGTGATGGCGGTCGCGGCGACGAAGTGGGGAAAATTCGAAGTGGCGATAATATATATGGCCACATCAGCAAACTTGTCGCCTTCTCGAAGACCCGCGACCTGCTCCGCCTGGTTGGTGCTTACCGTACCTGAGCCGGTCTGATGGCGGCGGCTACCAGGACTTGGACCAGGCCTTCATCGTCGATAAGAGAACGACGACACAGAGGGATCTTCGTCCTCCCCGGCCGTTTCTGCAAGCCAAAAGGAAGCTGCAAGCCACCACCACGGGCTCATGGGGGTGACGAGAGTCTCAAGAGCAGGGCAAATATACCGCGTTCTTCTCATAACAACGTGCTTGCACTAGGCTACCAGTGTTACAACACTCGTGCTCAGTCAATTCGTCGACTACTCGGTAGGAAAGGTTACTCAAATCGGGGTAGCAACAACATGCACCCCCGAGCAACCTACACGAACGAGGACACAGACAATATCGAGTTTGCGCGCGGGAAGATAGAGTCGAATGTGCTATGTAGCTTCGTTTGTTCTGAAGGCAAGGCAAACATACTAGGCCATCCTAGACTAGTACGACTGTATGTTGGTTTTCTAGTGGCGCAGTAATGGCCAGCCTCTTCTGCAACAAATCAAATAGCTCTTCACATATAGAGTGGATCGAGTGTCTCCTGTTCCGCAGTGTGTGTGTGTGTACTCAATGATGTAATCTCTTGCTGTTGGGAGTGTGGTCGGATCTCTAAGGACACAGCCGGCCAATGCGTCGGTAATGCGACAGAATGCAGATAAAAAATTTCAATTTATACTATGTGATTTATAATTCACTTTGTATTGGCACGTACCTAGTTAGATGTTAACGGTAACAGCGCTAATTAAAAGGAAACTGTTGCAGGTACACGTTCTTGGTTCAGGAAGAACTATACATTCGAGGCAAATGATAAAACTAAGCCGCTATTTGTTGGTGACCAGCGTAGAATAACATCGAAATTGTTGGTAAGTTGTATCTACTTTTCGATGCAACTTAACTGAATACGGACCAGCTTCCAGTATTGTGAGCACATGATTCTTGCTGGGCTCGACTGACGAACAATTACATTTCTACAATTTAATAGACCGATGCAGTGTTCTTTATCGTTGAGCATCGAATTCAATATTATGTACTATAGATCTTACATTGTATCTATATTTAAAATTCAGACACGTCTGATAGATCCGCTGTGTCCGAAGAAATACACATAGACACGAAAATAGTTCCCAACAAAGCGCAATCTCTGAGGCACAATTTGAGCAGCTACCGCACCAACGGGCGCCTAGATGGCAACACATTAAGTGTACTGTATTATCTCTTTCTTTTGAATCGCTATTTTTTCATTTTAACCAAACATTTCTATTCAAGATGATAAAAATTCGAATGGCTAGCATCACCATCGTATAATAGACGAGGTGCCGACGGGATCGAACTAGATGATTAAACTTGAACTAAGACTACTATCAAAGTCTTTACTAAAAGCATCGTCGTTTTCTTAAGCCTTTGTATCACACAGGTTGTCCTAAAAAAAAACCTATACGTAGTTTAAATGGCTATAACATCAGTTTATGTATCATAGATGATAAATATTTGTTAACATTTGCAGAAAAATGTACATATAGACAGCTTTTCGTTTTACTGTCGGTCTAGTCAATACATTGCTGATAATAGTGAACTATTATTATCTACTGTTATGGTGCATTTCCGCTCTTTCATACCATCCAGTATCGTCAATTCTCTACTATAAATCTCAAAGGTACATCCACAAGTAAAGTCTATCGATGTCAGGTCCGTATAACAATTAACGTATTCCATCGTACCTCTCCGTCCAACCCACTTGAAATAAAAATGCTCGCGGTAAATTCAAAAAGAATGGTATACTTCATCTATTGCTCAGAATGCTGTTTTACATTAGTAAATTTACGCAATGTTTCTATCTAATATGTAGATTTACTGTTACCAAGCAGACGTAATTACGTCAATCAGTTGCGCCATTTGAATTCAGTGTTACTTCGATTGTTGCAAATAATTTTACCCGAAAATAATATACCCTATTGACTTTTCCAAGTACCATTCTTTAAATGCTTCCTTCGGTCTGGATTATCCTTATTGACAGCATATACCATCACTGGAACAATCCATTTACAATGCCCGAAAATAAAATAGACATATGATCAGCTGATCCCAAGCTCACGACCTGATTGTCTTAGGGATTTTTTAAAATACTTCTCCATAAATTTCCAGTAGCCTTTTTTAGCCAGTGAAGCCGGTTTCTGCATTCTTGGTTTCTCCAACTATTCTATAAATATCCTGAACAGTTTCACCCGCTTCAAACTTGTCTTTGCGACTGTCCAATATGTTACAGGGCACCCAGATGAATGTGCCTGGTATCGTGTTTGTACTTCTGCGATATTTCCATACTTCGAATAGCATTTTGAAAGAAATTTTCATTATTCAAAAGTTGACCTAAGTCCACGCGTCCACACCCCCAAACAAACGTACAATCAAAAAGTTGTCACACCCTCTCTACGTACAATACATCTATACACGCATCAATATTCTACTTCAAATTTACATTACGTCTACCGTCTAATTACATCTAGGGGCCAATACATCGATAAAGCTCATCTTATCCTTTCATAGCACGTCGGCGTACGCACGACAGTCTTTTTCGTTTCATTCCTAACTGCAAAGGATCACGACGCGGCTAAGGTTCCACTTACTTGCTGCTGCTGCGGCGGAGGCTGTGGCTACTTTAGCTGCGTAGTTTTTTCTATGGGCGCCTTTTCTGTTACCCTATTGTCTGCTGGCAGCTTTAGAGCACTTCATTTCAATAAAATATTCATGAGCGAAGTGCTTTAGCAGTGGCAGGAGCTTCGAGACATCGAAGTTGTTGCCGAAACAGACGAAAGGAAGAATAGGACAGGAGAAAATTTAGGTGACAAAGAGGTCGCGCATAAACGAGTCTATGCGACGAAGACGAAAAGCAGTTCAGGCACCGAGAACGGTGCCGTGATTGACGCCTAATCCAGACACTATAACCATACAACGTGCCCAACAATCTCCCCGTAGGATGCCATAAGCTAAAACCTGCATCGAAAGGGAGAATACTCCTTCGACAGTAAATTGGCCTACACTGGAATTTTCGCTCGGGACGGATCATTCACGAGACTGTTGCTCCTTTTTACGCAATGCTTGTTCCATGTGACGTTTTGAAGCTTGATGTTAACGGAGAAGTTGGCGCACCTATCGGGTGTCTCATAAAAACACAGCAATTGAAATAAAAGGGTTCGTAGCATGTACAGGTATAATACTTCCAAATAAATAGTTGGAGTCATTTAAAGGACCTAGTACAATACATTTTCCCCAGTGAAAGCTACCGTCAAAGTGTGTCCATGTTACTGTCTTACATACCCTGCCCTGGCTATGGTATTGTTGATAGCGTCCGTGCCCAATCCGCTATATGGAGATCACTGGAGTCCAGCAAGATCAGATCAGATCAGACTTAGTGAAAACCAAGCCAGACAGCTACAGACAGAGAGGTGCGAACGCCGTAGGTGCGAGTCGACAGATCAGACCGTCAGGAGCGAGTTGGCTGCTCAGGAACGGCGGCTCAGAGAACGGAGGAAGCAGATTGGAGAGTTAGCAGAATGGGATGACACTCGCCGTCGCTAGGGCGTCGAGGATGTCGTTCCGACCCCGCCCCGGATCCTGATAGGTCTCAAAGTGCCGTCGCTATTGACGAGTCCCTAGTCCATTTCAGACCCCATGAGGTCTGCTCCGGGAGACTAGTAACAGTTGCACGCAGGCCACAAACTATGACGACAAAGCAGACGAGCGACGACTCTTTCAAATCAATTTCAGTAGCACTAGTAGGCAGTTCCTTTAGTCGTTCAATTATTTATGAACTATGGCCTATTTTTATCGACAAGCGCGCATCAATAAGGTTGTCCTTATTCATTCGTCTCGTAATGTAGCGTGCATAAATAAATAGCCTGTTTGGTATAGTTAATTAGCTCGATTGGTCGTATTACCTATTTCGCAAGTAGAAAGGGCTGCTGCTCAGTACAATATCCTTAGGGTCTGGTAGCAGTTGCATCGGAGCGATCAGTTTGAGAAAGTGGATCTGGATAATCCGGAAGCTTATCCGCATATTTTTCTTTCCATAGAGGAATCTTTAAATTCTGACAACAGTATTGTTTTTAATGTATCTGAGTTATTAAAATTTTTACCTTTTTTTGCTTACAGGACACCTTGTTGAAGTATAACATGATTATATTTGTTATAGTTGTACCTTATAATCTGGTCTAAGACGGGTAAGTATTGCACTGCAAGTTTTTACAACCACTAAGCAGTTTAATAGAAGAGAAAAGTTAGTTTTAAGAGAAAGAAATACATATACAAATCCGACACATTGTGTCTCTACACACAACAGGACAAGTAGCGAAGTACAATTTTTCCTATGGC
The DNA here is from genome assembly GCF_002532875.2 of Varroa jacobsoni. Taxonomy (NCBI): domain Eukaryota; kingdom Metazoa; phylum Arthropoda; class Arachnida; order Mesostigmata; family Varroidae; genus Varroa; species Varroa jacobsoni. Next base: position 17,762 of record NW_019214688.1, read on the forward strand.
TCGATGTGATGGTTTTCTTTTTTTGTCTTAATATAACAATTTCTTTTAAATCAAAATCGGGCATTTACTTCGACCGGATTTACAATAGAGCGTAGTACCTTTAATAAAATGCCGGCGGCATAACGTTCCTGATTTCGTTCATTCATTGGTGAGCGCAACGTGAAAAGCCGTGTGTGGCGTGTGGTAACCAGACCAGTTAAACGCTTTCGAGCAGCGAGAAGCTGTGCCCATAGGGGGGCAAAGTTTGGAATTTTCGTGATCCGCTTCGTTTGACCCGTCCTGTTCACACCTAACTGCTAATGGCACCGCCTCTCTACTAATATCTCAATGAGGGTAGCATATGAGCTACTCATTAGGCTTCGTTTGCTATTTGGTTCGACTGCGGTGGCACTAGCGTTTGTATCGGCGGAAAATGGTCAAGATGAGGCTTGTTTCGATAACCGAACGCGAATGCTATACATCGAAAAAAGCTTTAAGCTGTGAAGTACTATAGCACAAAAACTACTTCTTGAACATTTACGGACTCTGCTGCGCAGTAATCTCTTTCTATGAATCGTCTGCAGTGTGAACATTGGCCATTAGTTGATTGTCGTTGTTCATTGGGGAGAGAAAGGATCCCTCAGCATCGTAGAGTCATTAAGTTGGTAATTGCTGAAGAAACAAAGGAAAAAAACTTTAAAGATTTTGAAATACATCTCCTGTCGTCGAAGTGCTACTCCGGTATCGTACAAAGAAGTACCATGTGCTCACGCTGACTAATAGTACCGTATAGGCGGCAAAGAAAAAGCACACGACCCACCGAGATATTCTAAAGAAGCACTTCAGAATGCTTCGAAGAGGTGAGTAATATCGGCTAGTGAGGGTCTGCGAATGCCAGATCTCTTTACCATCAGCTATCAAGTCGGTGCTGGCTTGTGATCTATTGAGCGTAAGAAATAACCAAGTGGCGGCTATGTCGGTGGGCGACAAAGTAAGACGTTCTGCTACCATTGCCAAGGTAACCAAGAAGATGAAAAAACCATTTGCTTGACCTAAGCGATTTCGCTGTGATGCCTTTCGTTTGCTAAACGCCAACAACGATGATCTTTTTCGACAAAGGCCGATAGGCGCCGGTTCTGGATTTAACAGTTGGCGGTCTGTCTCTCGGTCTCGTGCCCATTATAGACGTGCATCGTCGAAGTGTATCATCATCACCCCAACGTGACGTAAGTCAGATTTTTTTAAGACGTTTTGCTTCTGTTTGGGATATATCACATCCGCTGTGAATAACGTATGGCGACAGTATCGTTGCTGTCGCAGAAATGGTGTTCTAATGCTGAATAGATGACTTTCAATAGTTAATGTCTGTTGAGTAGATTTCCTAGGTCGGTGTTTTGAGCAAACCTGATTTAGCCTCTCAGGATTTCGGACCCATAGATAAAAAAAAAAAAAAAAATTCAAGCATGATAAGACGTAGAGTAAAGACACGAATGCAATCTGATCTATAAACATCCGTCCATTAGTGGTTAAGAGTCTACAACAAAGTTCATAGTCAATCGTCCTTTACACTTTTCCATATCGTTTTAACAATATGATTCATATGAGGCCTCAGCAGATCTATAGGCCAGTTGAATCATAGTTTATAGATAAATTGATCAATACGATCTAGTTCAATTTGCATAATCATCTTTTCTATTTTATTGAAGGTAATTTCATTTTCAGCAGAGACTATTACAATATTCGTACACGTAACCGTCAGCTACTACGTCACCGGCGCTCATAATAAAACTGTTCTTTTTTTTTGTTTCATTTCGCTCTAAACAATCTATTTGGCACGATTGTCAGCCAATCAATTTGTCCTACCCAGAGTAGCTACAACGGTAGCAATACACGATGATCGACCTGTCGTGTGTTCATTACCTGATTACCCCAGACTTTCTTCGACTTCATTTTCAGCATCATTTGATCACCATCTCAAAGCGCGGGCCCTGTTCGTGATGTGTTTATGATAAGCCCAGTTCAACTCTCTTTATCACATCGATCTTAAAACAGCAGCATCAACGGCAGAAGTGCCACAAGTATCCGAAGACTCATGAAGTCCTCGTGAGACCTCTATGGTGTCTACCAGGACCACCCTTCACAATTGTTAGACTGGCGTGTTTGAGTGGCGGATTAGCTTAATTAGCTATTCCTCCCCCCTAAACATTTCGGTCGTCGCCTTCTTTCATTGATAAATATGCCAAACGTGTAAGCTTCAAGGGTCTAGATACACTGACGAACGAGCGATTGAAGTCACTCCCCTATTTTATCGCGTGATGACTGCCTGTCACCGGCCTGTACTAGGTAGATGCTACCTTGACGATGATGCCACACTGATGTAGAACTATTCAAATATATCTCTTGAGTCGAAACATATTTCTGTCAAGTAGATGCTTCTGAGAGCTACGAATGAATGTTGTATGGATCTATAAACGATGTGGTGCGGTACACGATGTTTCTACAGCAGGGAGGGGAACCCATAATTAGGAAAAATGTTCTTTTGCACTACGTCTACCTCTTTCCATTTTGTGAACCCTGTCATCCTCCTTCTTCGTATGGAAACGACAGATAATAGTGCTATGATAGGCTAATTGAAGGCGTGCTGGTCGTGGACTCGGTTGTCTTCAAGGTGGTACAGCGCTAACGAAGGTGGTGTAACCAGCAATTATTTTCGTAGATCCCGATGATTGAGCGCTATTCGATAGTGACGTTTAGGCTGTAGACCGCAGACTACTTATGCTAAGGGGTGTGCAAAATGGTATTAGAAGGTAAATTTGCTACTAGAATTACGCTTAAGCCGTGTGAACATAGACGTCAGTGTTCAAACAATAACATAATATATAGACCTATTTGCTACGAAAGATTCAATACGAATACTCTATCTAACTCGATTTATTGAAACCAACTTTGTTCAGACTTCTTTTTTCAGAACCTGGCGTTATTGTGTTCAGACCCCCTTTTGTCCATATGGCATCAATTAATGTTTAGAACTACGACCGCCAATGACACCGATTGTCGTACTTTCTGGTCTAGTACAAACCACAAAGAAACGCAACGCAACTGGTATCTAAAATTGTTGAATGTCAAGAAATCTACTCTACAATTCTGTTTTTGATAGTCTTAGCGTAAAAACTATTCTTTTGTTTAGGCTTGGAAGCCAAACGCTTTCCATTCGTGAAATTACCAGAGACTAGTAAATCAACTGTTAGCCCGGCAAAGTTCGTTGAGCTGTGGCACACACATGCACAAATTGACTTTGTGATGTAACAATAATCAGTTTCTGAAAGATATGCTCGGTGTTAACTGTTCTGTCGCCGATGTCCTGGACTCGAGCCAGGACAAGAGGCTTTCTGTCTCAGATTTCTCAAAAACTCGAAAATCCCGCCGACTTCGAAGTCCACCGCCACGCGTTTGTGCGGCAACAGAGCCCCATTACCCCTGGCGAGGCTTTATCACTCCCGATCTCAAGCTCCGCTGGGGTTTCCCTGCTGTTAAGGCGACGGTCGCTTTGATGCAGGGAAATCTGATTCTTTTCGGTTACGCCCCCGTTCCAATGTCTCTTGTCGCAGTGTTAGCACTGAGAGTTCGCCAGTCCGCCAGATAATCTCGTGGCATCTGCGCAAGATTAGAGGTTGCGCTCGGATCTAAGTCGGACAGTGCAACAGGTAAGTTTAAGTGGGAAGCTTTGGGGCGAAGCAATGGGCGTAAAGGTGCTCATAAGGCGTTTTTTGTTGACTTGCACCACCGGAAACCGTGGATTTACTGGATCTGTGTTATATTTACTGTGAGATCTCTTCGTATTAGGCGAAGTCAGTAAGATGCAGTGCACTATACTTTGAAGTACTGTATCGTGATGGCTACATTTAATTGTACGTAAATTTCCAGATAAAAAACATCTGACGTTAGTGTGAGAGCAGACTAGAGGTCATAACATACGATAGAAGATTATTACGATATCTACTATCTCGGTTCGGAACTGAAGTATCGATAGTTAATGAGTTCTTTTCTAGGCTCTGCAAATGAACATTGTTGGAAACTTGCACCCATTTAAGCCTAGCAAAATGATGTATTCGATTGCCATTTGTTTATTGTTTGTGTGAATTAAGCTTATGCTTCTGGACTTGTTCCAATATTTATTCATTTAATTATTTTTTATAAATATAATTGCTAAAATTATATACTGCTAATTATAATTATTAATACACTGCTAATTATAGCTGATTATCTATACATCAATCGAATCTGTCCAGATTCATACAGACAAATTGATCCCACAACTTAGCGCACTGACACGGTGACATTTCAGCTGCTTAGGATATTGAATGTACATATCAGGAGCCGTTAATGTGTTAATTTTTCTTTGTACAGTGGGTACCCAAACGCGCGTACAATAGCTCGAACATAAGTGAGCTTTGAGAGAGCTTGACAAACGAGCTGTGATTGGTCATCGGAGAGGCCTGGTCCACTCACTCGGTTGTTTTCGCTTTGTCCCATATAACGATTCAAAATAGATGGATGAGGCATGCGGACGGTTGGCAAATGACCACGGATGGCAGTCCAAATAGAAACAACAGCAGCAACGATAGCGCGGACAGACGGCCACGGTGACCCCTTCCGGTCAGGTCTCATCTATTTACTCTTTTATTTCGAATGATCCTATTCTGTTTAAAACCCCGCGTATGGCGTACCGATGAGTTAACACCGTACGAGAGCCAGTATTGCTGTTAGCTTAGCACTGTTCTTTGGAAGGGAGGCCGTTACGGAAGCTCGGGGGCTTTAGACAAATGCCCTTACCAAGTTTAATTCATTTGTAACTTTCCAACTCCCACCATTTAATCACTGTCCTTTGCTTCTAATCGTTGGGTGGTTTGCTGGTGTTCACCCGCTTCGTCCGGGATGTCATCGTGTCTTCCTGGCATATGGATCTCATGTTGTGTTATGGCCCCATCTTTCATTTAACTCTTTGGTTCCATTTCTGTTTGTGGCTCTAATTCTGTGGATGTCTGGCCTTGTTGTTAGGAGAGTTAGTGGAAACAGTAGCACGACCTGAGTATCCCTCCGCTTTCGACGCCCCCTGTCACCCTTGTTCCATGTGCCTTTGCCACATTGTCGCATCTAACCCATGTAACAACCCACGGAGCGTTATTGCCTCTAGGTGGGCGCGGTCAGGCCAAAGATGCCACTGTACCCGGAGAATTGAGGAGGATACCAGCGGTGACTCCGCGTTGGTGGAACGCAGGAAGACGGGGGTTCGGGCAAATATGAATATGACATATCACCCCCACACAAACCATCCGGGCTGAGTTCGTCCCGGGTTCACCTAGCTCCTTTTTTCGCGCGCATGGCTCACTTCTCCTTAGAACATTCGCCCTGCGAGCCTCTCTATTCTCACAGTATATACGGCGTGCTATGGTAAAAATCAGAGCGAACCACTAGAGACGACTAGCAGCAGGGGAGTCCTGGTGGAGGGCGGCGGTTTTCGTTGGGCTAACCAGCCTGGGCGAGCCGGCACTTTCACCCAAACGGATGAGGGGAAGGAGAGAGAGAGGTGCTGAGCAGTAGCGGACTGCGGGGAGGGGATTATACCAGAGACTACTTCTCCAATAAAGGGAAGCTCCATCATCATCACCGTCGTTTTGATCCTGGTTGTTCATGCAACTAACTTGGCCGTATCTTGTCTCGGTTCTTGCGAGTGGTGGAGAACCGCAGGACAGAGAGAGAAAGTGAGAGAGACAGCAAAGGGCGGAGATATTAGGACGAAATCAGAACGGAATACCGTCTGGGGCTATCGAGGGACAGGCAGAGAGGGAAACGAGGGCCTGCGAACGGGTGGTAAATAAGGAAAGCCAAAATCAAGCTGTGGTAGAGGCCTGACTGCCTGTCAGGCTAGTCGGTTCGCTCGAGGGGAAATATTCGAGGGTAGCAGGGTGGACGACAAAAATGAAAAAGTAAGTCGGTGGCTGAAGGGTAGTTTGGGGGGCTTGGGCTAGTCGGGATGTTGCTGTGTCGTTGTTGGGTCGGTCGTGTGCTGGCCTGATCGTTGTACTACGGCGGCGTTCGCTGTAGCGGCACCAAAGCAGCCGCTTGCCTCGCCTGCTCGACCGCCCTCTATGAGTGATGGCTATGCTTGCATCCGCTCTTGCGTCCGTGAGCGGCACATGACGCGTCACACTTTTGTCCCTTTCTTCGCTCTTTCTCGCTCCTCCTCCATACGCCTCTTCGTTTTCAGACTCCCCGCACATATCGTCCTTACCTCCTGTCCGGCAGGCGCTTGGCCACGTCCCACGCCGACTCTGCTCAAACAGTCATATATACGCATACATACGATCTGATGTCTGACTCCGATCCTTCTTAGTGGGCTGACGGAGAACCGGAAGTGATTTATTTTCAAACTCGCCCGCTGTGGACGTTACTGGCGCCCGAAACTTGCGCGTTTGTCCTGCAAACTTGGCGTGTTATAGTAGCTTTACGGGCGGTTGAATGAAGTGACAAAACGGGACCAGACGGGTGGGGATGAAGGCAATGGCGCTTACGTTGATGAAGTGCCCGTTTAATGTGCCTCGCGGTGAGAAAGGAAATTCGTAGAATATAGGCTTAGGTTGTGTATGTATCGGTAAGTAGTAATAAATTGGTTTGGCTATATCGACAAATGTGCGAGGTGCGTGGATTATTACGTACTTTCTGGAGAACTCCCACGACTCAACGATTCTGGCGATGTCTCTGTCATTTCTTGTTTAACAGAAGAATTAAACTAGCGTAAACAGCTTATATAACCTATAAAGTTCTCTTCAATTTACTCCAATTCGCAATATTGTTTACAGTCAGATTCTGCTATCGCAATTTATCGTTTGTTAATCAAAATTCAAATGCATATATGATATGAGCCCTATAAAAATGAAGGACGCCTAAACTTGTCGAAAGTTTTCACCGAAAAATTGGTGCATCCCAGCCTCCGCTTTACACTGCATTAGGGCAGTCCGCGGCAGTAAGTTTTCCAGTCTGCCGGTCGTTTCCTATTTTTATCGGGTCAACGTGTAGGGAAGAACCGTAACTACAAAACGGAAGTCCTGATTCAGGAGCGCCATTGCCAAAAGTAGCGATAGGCATTCTGGAGCTAGAGGAGGTCATGGAGACATAGCGCGAACGGTGCTCCCTAGCTCGAACCATGCTTTTTGCTAGGACCGCTTCTCTAATAGTAGAACTAAAATAGTTAGCGGAGTCAGTCTCTCTTGACTGCACAAATGTTCACAGCTGCCGCTGCAACGGGGCAGATGTAGCGAAAAATACGGACACTAGCAACAGTGACAGCGTCAGGATCCTCGGGGCGTCTAGATGAAACAGGAAACGAAGCTACAACGGAAGTGCGAAATAACGAATATTACCTATGTTAACTATTAGCAGTTGACGCGTTCGTATGGCAATGGCGGCGGATACTCGTCAAGCACGATGAGGTAAGAACGATTTTTAGAGAGGCACTTTTAAGCCATTCCACGTTTGCGAAAGCAATTAATGCTGCCTTCAACAACTTTATCTGCTAATCTACGAATGGTAACGATTGCGTCCAAGGTAAATGTTTGCCACGATGAAATATTCTGGGACAACAAAATGACAATTGAACTACGAATGCCCTTCAAAGGACACTCTACAGAAAATTGCGTTGAAATGGACGTATTTTTGCAGCGTCGGTCATAAGAGAAGCGAAATAATATTCTACACCATATAAATCACAGCGAAATATTGTACTAAACTAGAGTATATGTATACATGGCAAAGAATCTGCCTTAGAGCTGATTGAGGCGTTGAAAAAAAAGCGTGAATCTATAGCAAAGGACAACAAGGACGCATACAGCCGAAATACGCAATGGTGCTAACTAGATTGGTTAAGGGCGAACCGTATGCAAGGACGTTCAGTAAACGTCAGGACTGTTACAAACGTTCCATTACGAATGACAATTTCATAATCCGGAGAATCCATCGTCATGCAAATGCTTGCAAATATCCGTAGATAGTATCAAGTAAGCGACTTATTGATATGTCTGCTAATATATTGGAAACATACTGTTGTATGACAAAAGTCTATAAAAAAGATCATATATGCTCCTCTTCCATTCGAGTGTGCCGATTCTAGGAAAAGAAATAGGACAGATTCTATCTGCGTGTGCACATACAATCTGTCCTATTTCTCTCTCTGTCTTTTCAGCGCCATGGAGGCCAATCCTGAAACCGACGGATACATCATCTAAGGTACAGTGGTACATTTATGTGTCACATCGTAATTTATAAATAACACGTTATAAAGTCTGTGTTTACGAATATAACGCCATTTCTTTGTCTCTCTCGTTTTACCCAATGTAATAATAACAAGAATGGCAATAACAATAATGGGTGCACGCACCTTTCCCAATGCTCACGCAATCTGTTGTATTTTCAGGGTGGTCGGGTAGCATATTTGACAGATATTTTGATTTTGCGTTATGGGCCTATCATCATATGTAATATATGCCCTAGTGGGCAGAAGGTCGAACTGCTTATATGTGCTGTTTTGCATAATCGCGGGCTGTTTCAACTGAATTTACTGCGAAACACAGTATCAATTACGTCGCTGTGAACTGAAAACATCTGGAAGCAAAGAATAGTAAGAAAGTGTGGAGCAAATACAGACCATTTATCATCATACACGCGAACTATGAACAGTAAATTCCATGAATGAAAGCTTTTTCATCGAAGGCCAAAAATTAACGCACTATGAGAATGACAACCAGAGATTCTCGCCCGACCTACACGCCGTATCTTTCGGTCTTAGCTAACATAGTAAAGACTCTCTAACGATTTTCCGCATATAGGTTTACCGCAAATATTTATAAACCTGCTGTTTTTTTTCCTCATGCTCTTTAAGCTTCCCGTTCCGAGTAACTATCTGCCAACAGCTTCCTTGTGTACGTGTATCAGTAATTCTAGCTCTTCAAATGGTCTCCCGTTACAATGGACTTAAAACATTTCAATGATTGAGACAGTTACAACATTAACTAATGCTACCATCAGCATTGACATAGATGTACGTGTAGAGGATTCGAATGTGGCGTAAAAAGGCTACCCAATAGTTTTGCCGTTTTTCTACATTAGAAACCCAGTATAAGATTTTTTTACACGTTTTCTATATACACTATACACACATTAGTTTGCATGTTAATAACAAAAGGTGTACTAAATTATGTCGCTATTGTTATTCCTGTTAACATCTCTGCGTTTGTCGCTATTGTTATTGTTTTTTTTTTTTTTCTCTAGCTGTAGTACTTTCCGCGTCGTCCCTGCTTCATCTGAGTATTGTAATTTCACATCACCATTATAACCATTGTCATGGGTGCGGGCGAGCCGCAATACAGCAAACAACAACAACACAGGCCCAATAACTGGGTAGGATCACGTGTGGCCGATGCTCGGTCGAGACGATGTTGTGACTGCGCGACGACTCTGCACCAACAGCGGCAGTTGAGCTAATCGCTAGACTAAAGGCTTTTTTGGGGGTAGAACAACCAGGCGCAGCAGGGTGACCTAAAGGAGCCTAGGAACATTCCGTCTAAATGTGTCCACGGCGACTGTATAGAAATGGAGCGTTCGATTAGCGATGAGTCGCTTAGAGCAGCTTTGGTTGATGATGTTCTGCTGATCGCGCTCCGTCCGATTCGTGCCGCCCCCACTTGAAGTATGGTTGTGGTCAGAAGATAGCAGACTCCGTTACCACGTTAGAGGCGCAAAGCTGCCGGCGGCCCGTCCACGTGTCTGACAACGTCTGAACTTGACAGTTCATGACGACTTCATCTCGTTGAAGCGTTTTCACCTCGCAGCGGACGCCACCTAGCCTAACGCCCGTGTCTGATCTCTCTAGAGCGTCCAGTAGAGATGAGGCAAGGGCTGCGACGATCCGCACTGTCGAAATGTCATACTATTTCATGGTATGCAGATGTAGGTCTCTGGCAGCAGATATCTGGCTTCCCGTCACGTAGTTCTGCCAAGAAGCGAGACGAACGCAGGGACTGAAAGCAAAGAAAAGAAAATGCAAGGGATGTGATCCGCTGATGAGTGATCTGCCGTAGGCAGCTTGTTCCGGGGACGAACAGGCTACTGCCAATACCGCACGAGTGTCATCAGCATCGTTAAAGTCACGTGCTCTGAGGTGGTGAATGTGGGATTTCAGAAGGGCGAAGCGGACAATGCCCGACTGCATCGACTAGATGTCAAGCAGCCCTCGAAGTAGGGCCTTGTGTGTGAAGTCCGGACGAAGTTCATACACTCGAATCGGCATAATCGCTGGTGACAACTGCCGGTGACTGAGGCACGCGTTTGGAAAAATAAAACAAATCCAACTTCAAGCTCCCGCTGTGATCTGCATTAGCTAAACGAAAGGGGATATCATTTGTTCATTCATTGGGGGCGTTGCATCTCACATCGGCACGACAAAGGCTAAGGGGCGTCACGAAAACCTGTCTAAAACATGAGACACGAAACATCTTAACTAGCGAAAGTCGATCGTTTCTGTCCTCAAACAGTGGGTACTGTTTTGACAGATTGTTTTTTCTGCTTGAATAGGTTCAAGTATGGGACAAGCTACGGTCAAACATAAAGCAGTAGTTGTGTCGAAAATTTAACTTACTAAGTCTTCTTTTACTTAGAAGTTATTATAATAAAGAAGGAAATGTTATGCTGACGAACATGTCCATTTATCTAGTTTAATAGAGACTATTCTACAAAAAAATGCGAGCTTGGTCATTATGAAATTCTGCTACGTCTAGATCAGACACGAGCAACGGAATAGTTATAAATCAGCCTGGAGGAATCTAAACTCGAGGCACGGTTGGAGTCGACAGCTAAAGCGATCAGTAGCTTGCCAGTCGACCGAAGATACATAGGAACTAGAGGATGCCCCAGGCGTTTCCTTTTCAGGATACGACAGTTTGTTCCCCATCCGATTATTGGGCTACCCACTGAAGACAACACCATTATCAAGAGCTGTCTATGGGGTAGACGCAAGGCTTAACGTGGCTACGAGGGAGAATTCCAAAAATAGGCCTGTAACATATATAAATATTATAAGTTGTTAAAGCTATATTGTCATCGCCAAGTATAGTCATATAATCGCCATTTTCAAAAGTGCTTTGTGCCTCAAGATACAACACAATTCAAAAGCAAAGGTAGGACAAAACCATGTTTAGGTCCTCATGCAGGCAATCGAAGAGCACGTCGCGCTTTGATTTCATTAATCTTTTGCGATCATCTACAAAATTAGATGAGTTGTACAGTTGAACTAGAACAATTACAAGATGTGTTCACGAAAGGTTATTTCGTGATCATATGAGGCTAATCAGGTCTTAAGTACTCGTAGGTCTCTTTTAGACCTAACGAAATTGGCCGTTGTCAAGTATCCCAGAAATAGTGGCCGGCTAGTGAAAGAAAATTCATTCTCGTAGTACGCATTTCGAAAGCTACTACGGTAAATACAAGCGTTCTTTATCTGAAATGGGCCTTATGGGAAAATTGAAAATATTCTAGCGTCTGTTATGACGCTACTACGCTCAGAGTCGACCGCAGCAGAAGATAAGTTGGTTGCGTCTTTTTTTTTACCGAATCTCTGATGCCATATTTATAGTTAGGTACAGTTCTACCTTCGTATTCTGCTACATCAGCTTCATTTAGCCTCCAATGAAGCCGTATTTATCAGCAGACTGCCTGAACGCTTTATATACACAGCAGCTTAAACTAACCTCAATTGTTCAGGTTGAAAATCCTCCACCGATAGAATAAGTGGTCGTATTGGTCCATATTTGTCAGCTAGTCAATATCTATTGCTTTCCCCTGAGTTTTTCTAGGGAAGTGATCTCGCACTAAATCGTAACGCTTAAAAGAGTTAGAACTGATAAAACTAGTGAGCACTGACAAAAGTATAAGCTTCATTTTGTCAAACGTCGTTTGCGCGACTGTGGATATTAGATGGCAACTTGGCAAGCGTCCCACGGGGTGAACTTCGATAAGAGCTGAGGAAGGCGACGATAGAAAGAACAACTCACTCGTTAAAGTAACAGCCTATAAACTCGAATGGACAGGGGTACAAAACAGCCATATTCCATGTAACGTTGACGAACTTGGCGATACAATCTGATACGTAATACGCCAAACGTTGTCATAGCGTCTGGCTGATGGTTGACGATTTGACTTATTTAAATTGCCCTCAATCCGTATCTGGATTGATAAAAAACGACGTCACATAGAACAGTTTGCTACCACAAGAGGACATGTCTGTGAATCACTGTGTGATTTATCACTCGTTAAGCCGTATTTGTATGTAATAAACGAACATTAGTCGTATATTGCAAAGGCTTCTTCGTTCAACTCTCCAAGTTCTCTGCCACGCTATCCAATATATAGAATTGTTCTTAGATGATTGTCAACATATGCATATACAATTTGACCAAATACAGTGTAAATTATAGTAGTTTCTATTTTCCTTCATCTTTTACTTAATTTTGTTTAGATGGGTTATTACTCGTACAACTACTTCTTGAAAAAGAAACACTCGTCGTTCTTTTCACGCGTAACTTCGAAAGGTCCTCACAGATCTAATTCGCATGGCTTTTTTTTGTACCGATGGCAAGGCGCGCGCGCGCGCGCGCGCGCGCCCCTTCACTGAGGTTTAGATGAAGTCCTGGTTGGACTTCATTGCGTTCTGATCGACTTGCTATTCCCGTCACTGGTTCAGACGCCGTTCTCGCCACACCAGCGATAAGCCGCTTAGCTCTTGTGCGTGGTGGTGATGATGGTCGTCGTCATCGTCGAACGCTCTCCCCACCTCGCCTCCCGTTGAAGCCGGATAGTTCATCGACTGGGTGACTGTTTCACAACTGGCGAGCCGCTATGGACTTACCGCATCTGTAGCTTCGCTCGTAATCCTTGGGTGAACTCGTTTCTTGTCATCGCAGGCGCGGGCCGTGAGCCTGTTTTATTCTGCTGATCATCATTGAATCAAATTCTAAAAGTTTTCGGGCTCTTCAAACGGTGCCGAGCTAGGCATTCTGGGCGGTCCAGTATTAGAAGATCGGCGGAAGTCTAAATTTGAACACCAATGAAGCGGTAGCAAATGAACGATTGAGCTAAACGAATTCAACTTCATGGGATCCTGTGCGATGCTGCACTCTAAGCCATCATAGTAGAGCTTTAGCTTCCCGCACGCCGTCTGTGTGTAAAATGAAGTAATTAATATCTTTCTAACGAAGACAATCAACAATAGTGCCTGCTTTTTCAATGTGCTTTTCCAATGGTAGCGCTATGGGTCAAATTTACGTGTGGCAATGATATATCAAAATATGGCCGTCACATTTACCTCTACTGAACAGGTCGACATTGATCCGAAGTGGTTAAAAGAACAATTGATTTTTTCTTATAGCATGGTTTTTTATTCATTTTAAGTGCTGTTTTTCTCAAGGCAAAGAGGCGGCTATTGTCAACTTGTGAAACTCGAAATTACCTGTTCTACATCAACTTTTAACACTACTTCCTATAGATGCTTGTAACTGGAACATCTAAGCAAGGAAGACGCTGAATTCACATATGTAACAGTGGTACCTTCATTCAGTAGCGCTTAATTTAAATATACTATGTAAAAAAAAAAGAGGTTCACATTATATTCGAGATAATTAGTACATTTGTGCATGTAACCAGATGACAGTTTAATCCACGTTGCGTTATCTTAAATTGTTTTTATAAACACGTGATAGAGATCTGCATAAATAGACACCGGTTCGAAGCTAGTCAGGCTATCATCTGATAATTACGAAGGGTGGCAGCGAACGAGCGATCGATAATAACCAGCATTTCACAAAATCAACAAGGTAAAAGTATGGTGTTCTAGTGACGGGTTAACAGCGTTCAGTGCATAAGATAGTTGATGTGCCGTATCGAAGACACCATCATCGCACGCAGCCGACACACGAAGATATACACCACAAAGATGATAGTCTGGGAAAGCTCGTTGGCTGCGCCTGTGCACAGTATCTACACCGATAGCATCTACCATCGAGAAGAATCTCGTGCCGCATGCTCTGGGACCGTGTTGAACGCCGCGGGTTTATTAGAAGTAGAAAAGATGTCCATAGCGAGTGTGGCCGGATAGTGGAGAGCCGGCAATCGCTCGTGCAGATTCTGAAGCGTGCGTCGGATTAACACGAGTCGAGTGCAAGTAAGTGAGGTAGATATAGATATATGTCGATTGTAGTATAGGTAGATAGCACTGCTTGTTCGCCGATTACTCCGGCTAGTGTATATGGGAGTCAAGCATGGCCAGGTAGTGTTTTTTTTTTTAGCCGCACAGGCACGCACATGCCCTTGGATAGCCACTGAACGATGCCGACCAGCAGATATATAGAGCAAGTTAAGTGGCTCGGTGGCGATAAACCAGCAATTATTGGATTTTCGATTTACTCCATCTTCGTCTATTTCTCTGTTGTTATGAACCGTGGTGATGTGTTTGAAGCAGACGCAGGAGACCAATATTTTTTTTATTCCAATTGCATACTATGGCTACAGGGTAACCTGCTGGCTAGATGATTCTCCGATAACGGTAGCGACAATGGTCGAGGTGAAGAAGATATTATAGTACTGAGTAGCAATTTAACGAAGAGAGAGGAGCGCTTCTTAGGCTAGCGATGACGTTAACTTGTATATAGATAAGCCTACGTTAAATATAGTGCTTGTTGCTGTTTCTATATGCATTAACATATTATTACTATCTGGCTATGCATAAGAAAATCAGTGCACGAGTTGCTCGTGAGGTGCGCACGTTTTCAAGATGCACGACGCGTTAGATGCGTGCACTGCTAACGACGGTCTGTACGCACACGTTAAAATAAAACCAGTTTTGCTTGGGATACATCAGAGCAGAACAAAGCTACCTTAGAAATGAAGGACGTTATAATTTGATCGTATCCTTTCAATACCTAGGAGTTAATCAATTCGCTAGCAAACTTCTATATTAATATTATAATTATCATTCTATTTAGTGTGTAACAGTATTATTACTATGATCATTATATCATGGACTGAAATCGACTCTAACTTGTTACAAGTTGCGTAGATAATTGTCGCCCGCGGTCCACTGTTTCCACTACGTGGGCCTAGTTGAAGCCCCACAAAATGCAAAGAACCAAGGTGAAGCCCTTCAGAACAAGCCGACGTTTCTCCCGCAGATGAGCTAGCATGCGTCTCTAACAATCTTGCGAAAACGTACAAGAATCCCAGTTACCCCGCAACCATTAGACGCTCTCAATACCAGCGACATTCGGTTACGGCCGTGCTTTAAAGGCGCATCTGTTTTAAAAATAGATCAAATATGAATCACAGATGTAAGAAAATTTCAATCGTGATCTTCGAGTCAATACAATCTTACGAGTGCGTTCCATATCAGCTCCTACTGCAGTACAGCTTCTCGAGTCCATTAAATACTGCTTCACCGAATGCTCTCAACTTATCGAAATTTTCCCAAATCACAGTAGACAATGCAGAATAGAAATCACGGTAGAAATTACACCCACCGGATTTTCTCTGTGTGCATAAATTAGAAGCGGCAAAAAATACTGATTAGGGAAAATCGCCAGTGAGCAGTATGTGATTAACCAAGCATGGTTTATTATGCATCTTCATCATACCTTGCACCCTATCAGTGACAGGGCTAATACAGCATTTGTCTAAGATACTCCCTGTTGATTCTTCTAGAGACAGTTTTTTGCCCACAGTGCAGGACGCAGGACCACTGAACTCGTTCGAAGGACGTTCATTTCTTGTTCGTACTTTTCCATGTGAGCGCAATACTGCTTCATCTATAGATTGTATTCATCCCTATGGTTCTCTGTGTTTGTGTGTGTATAAATGAACGCGCAGAGATGATTCTCTAGAGTGTTTCCTTCCGATAACCGGCTGCGCTTCTCAGCTTTGCCAATGTGTAGATGATGTCGGCGGTTACTCGCCAGGGAACCGCTTATAATTTCTGCCTGTTACCCGAAGGACCGCTCGTATCTATGCGCGGATCCGAAGTGCGCAGCTGCTAGATGAAGCCCGCCGCGTTGCAGGTATTGCATTGCAGACGCGAATGTAAGCCTCAGCAGGAGTCACGGAGCCCCGCGAAGGTTTCGAGGCGGATGATAAATTCGGCCGATAGCCACGAACGAGGGCCGAAAGCCCGCTACTGCTACCGAAAGTCGCCGCAGCACGCTAAAAGGGATTTAGATAACATTCAAGTGCTTCTCTTACCAATCTGCAGACCCCTTGGAGTCCCTATCGCAAGAGGCTTCTTCCCTTTTGTCAGCAGCCGCTTTGCAGCAAACCCATCCCGTAGAACCGAGCGACCCGCCGCGTCATTGCTTCAATCTGGTTCGGGTTCCCTTTTTCGCTCCCTACACGGATCCTAGTTTTCTCTAGTGTGCCATGCGACTACGGCCGGCCACAATTTCTGATGTCTCTCATGGTCGTGCAAGCGATCAATCGAGGAACGTCGAAGAGCCAGCCCATCGGCGTGTACTTGTGCGTTTCAGCAACTCTGAGTGCAAGCTCGGAGAAGCCATTAGAAGATTCGCGCAGAGTGAAAGACTGAAAAAGCAGTGTCTTTGCAGGCGATAGAGGTAATAGAGCCGGTATTGGTAGCTTATGTTCAAACTGCTGGCGTGGTAAGAAGGTGGAAAATTTCGACAGTCACGAATGCGTTCAGTCTACCTACGGAAGTATCCGTACTTACGTATTGTGATATCTATTGGAACGTGACAATGAGGCATTTAACGCATGAGTACTGTAGCACTCAACGGGGTTTCAAGCGTCAAAAAAGATGCAGATCGGTCGTGAGCGAAGTAGAATAATATAAGCATAGGAAATTTATTGTGACTTTTATTATAAGCTACGTGAGTGTGGCATAAAATGTATGATTCGGCTTACAAGTCCGAAACGATTGCCAGGTGGTGCCGTATGTCCCAGGATCGACCGGTTCGACAAAAATATCCCACGCAATTTTAGTAGCGCCTGCTATTTAGAAAAAGCTTATTTCTATAATTGTTTTTTTTTTGTTTTAATACTTATAAATTACAATATATGGTATTATTACTTGACACATATTTGTGGATCGCAGGTAAAGTTTGAATTTTGGCCCGATAAATATGTATGGTGTGAACATCATCCGAGAGCCAGATAAACGTATCTTCATTTAGTTTTTATTAAATTTAGATGGCATCAAATACGTACTGCCAAATATATATTAAATCTGTAAACAAGATGGCGCCGTTCGTTCTGCCAGGGGGCCCCTGGCAATCCATAGACTAGATGCTTGAGCCGTTTGACAACTGTGTGACAAATAGTGCTCGTCACTTCCGTCAAAGTGTACACGGTCATAAGCGACGCTACGACAATATCAGTTGGCAGTGTTGCTCGTTGTCCGGTTTAATTGGAACGACAACAAATCTTTAAGCGATTAATTTCATATTTTTCATGGCTTTTTTTTAATTTTCATTTCCTGCTAACCTATTCTGTCCGCGATTTATTTCATCTCTAGATCAATTGAATGGCCGTTTTCCCGTTCACCGAATCAGGCCCACTGGTCTTGATCACACAGATTCCGTTTACGTTAGAACGTCATTTGGCCGCATTGTACTTAGAGAAATCAGACATTTTTTAGTTCTTTCTTTCTGGAAACGTTGGCTTCGAGAATTCGAGGACAGTCTTCTTCCAGAAAATTGAAAACATTTAGTCGGATTCAGTTCACTCGAACTGAAAATACAAAAAAAGAAAAAAGATATATAGTACATTGTGGTATTATTCGGTGTGGTATATTATGGCATTATATAGGCAAGTCCCTGAATGACCCAATGGTTTACTCTCGGTACGCCGTTATATTGCGATTTATTTTAGTTCATATGCGACTTATTTCTTACACATTATGCAGAGGGGGTTAACTGCATAAGGGAATCTCGTAACAAAATAGCATTGGAAGTGAAAACCCGGTAAAAGTGGGAGGTGCGACCAGGCCGCTAGCGAAGATAGACCCTAGCATCTGTCCGCGTTGGCCTGCAAATTTCTTTGGCCCTCTGACGTATGGAAAACACATCTCACGAGTTGACGCGTAACAAAGATGATACCGATCAGACAAAACGATTACGACGATTTTTTACGGTTGTAACAGTGCGGGAAGGACCACAACGTACCTTTATTTACTATGACAGCGCGTGAGGCCTTCTCGAGTGTCGCCAATGCAAGCCGCCGCCGCCGCCGCTTGAAAGAAACTCGCACCGAATGAGAAGTGATGCACAAAGCTCGCCACTATGTTTGACTTTTTACTTTCAAATGCTTTATAGCGAAGAATCAGTGCGGTCGGCCAATTTTCAAAGAGCTACCAAAAGCGCGCGTCAATCTGAAACGAGGCTTCTACATATGAACGCTAGCTTGCATCTGAGGCACACGTAAGACGTAAAAATGCACCTGTTGTAAATCCCGTTAACTGACTTCTTCGTTAACATCAGCTGATTATTTTTGGCTTATTTAATTCATTAACACACTACAATTCAGAACCACAACCAGCCCACTGCCTCTCTGCAATCGCTAGTCGAAGACATTGTCGAACGCGCCTCTGAAGATAATCGAAGGTTTCTCTTAGGATTGATACTGATATAACTTATTCACGCAATTAATTTAGATAATTAAATATTGTCCTTTAAGAAGTAAACGTACGCGATTTGGCCATGCGTCTTCTTTCGATTGGCGATAGAAAAAAACTGTTAAGCCTCTTTGTTCACAAGTACAACATTGGTAATCGATGCCCAGCGTCCATTCGTTTTAGGTTCCCACGATGGCGCTGCATGGGAGAAAACTTCGTAGCTCTCAAAATGTCAAGTGCCTTATTCATCATTTTGCCCGTAACTGTTGATCGTTATCATGTTAAGGGCTGCACCCTTGAATTTTCATGCTATCCTGATTTCCAATGTTCCACTTACTTGAAATGTATGCATAACGCCTGTGAACCTATCAATATGGCGAGGGGTTCAGCCAGTATTTGCCGAAGCAACATTACCGTTAATTTGCCCTGGCAATTTATCGGTAGCAGTACCGCGGTGCGATCATCATTACCAGCACGAAAGTCATTCGTGAACGTTTCTTCCCTTCATTATTATTATCTTACAGAGAATGAACTTCTCATTCATTTATCAAGTCCTGCCAGCGGGTATTCTCAATGACTAGAACGTTGCTCACACACCCCTTACCTCAGCGTCGCCGCCTCCTCTTTCAACATGCATAAGTGTAACAGGACAGAAGCAGCTCAGCCGTGACCCTACTCTCCGTGACTTTCGTCATTCTAGCCAAGTGATCGCATTGTGGACGAAGTGGTTAAGTCCCATCGAAGACCTATACTCATTCTGCGTCTTGGCCGCTTA
The DNA here is from genome assembly GCF_002532875.2 of Varroa jacobsoni. Classification (NCBI taxonomy): domain Eukaryota; kingdom Metazoa; phylum Arthropoda; class Arachnida; order Mesostigmata; family Varroidae; genus Varroa; species Varroa jacobsoni. Next base: position 37,231 of record NW_019214688.1, read on the forward strand.
TACCACAGCATGTCGTTCTATAATGTATCCACCGAACAGCACTGGGCTAAGAAGACAGTCTGGCCTGGCTAAACAGTCTGATTACACAACAGGCAAGCAGGCTAGCTTTACACCCCCCCCCCCGGCACTTCGGTTCTCCTTAGCGGATTCCTTTGTATCCGTCACGCACAGCCTACATGCTATAATGTAGGTCCCTGCACAACCTCTGAAACCTTCCTCATCGACCACTCGATGTCGCCTTCCTGTACACGTACACTTTCGACGGTTACCTTATCACCCCCCAAACTTTGTAGAACCCTCATACATTCAAGGTTTACCACTCTATCGCATGCTTCTTCCCAGCTATCTAGGACGATATCGTCTGCCATAGTCGAACCGTGTACAGCGTTACCTCCAGCCGGGAGCAGCGCGCTGTACCGTCGTGATGTCGTGAACAAGAGTACATGGGCAAGGCCCAAAGTACCTAATGTCTACTAGCGAACCCCGGCTTGAGCAATTATCCAGGAGCGGTGAACAAGTCGCCATCGGCTGGCTGTGTTCACCGTGCTCGCTCGTAGGCGAGCATTGTCATGGATCCGCGTCCAGATACGGAGACAAGAGTCGTAGATGGGTGGCCATTCAACGGGAGACTACCTAAGCACAGCCTATATCTCTTCAAAAAGAGGAACAGGGTAGAGACCCTTCTGTATGCTACACGCACATGTATATCGACACACGGCCCATGCATACGGGGACATCTATAGACATCTACATGTAGATCCATGTTTATCCGTGTGTCTATCTGTCTGTCTGTCTGTCTGCTGGTTGTTAAGTCGTGCCGTATTATCATAGAATGCGGTTGAATAAGGTACTCTTGGGTCCGTCGTTGACCAGATTGATCACCATATATATATATATATATATATATAGGTGACAGAAAGGAGCATAGCAAAACAGAGACAGACGAAGACAATACGGCAGCCAATAGTTTTTTGCATTTACTATGTATTGTTTAATAGCTTAATAGGTATGAAGAGAGCATCAAAGTAGAAGACGTATACATTAGGCAGTGGTAGCTTTATACATATTGTTGTACTCCTTTTAGTTAACCAAATATTAAAGATTTTGAAGCCATGCTTCGTATACAGCATATGGTATACAAATATGAACTACGAGAACTTCACAAGCGCGACCGTTACGTGTACCATTTAAGTACTGCTTAGCTACACTTTTTAACACCTACCTTCCTTACTTTCATGGTGTTTCAATTTCCGCACATTATTAGCTACATCGAGCATATATAGAAGTGTAAGGCAGGCAAGTTCCCGTTATAATTGAACTCCTGAGTTGCATGTACTCGTAAAGGATGCCAAGGACATACCATATTACTGTTACAGGCTATGGCAACGTCACAATTATAACATAGACGTTGCACTGAACACGCCTATAAAAAGGGTTGATATATCGCTAAGGGTGATAGCTTAAGTCGCAGCTAAAGCAACTACCGGTGGCGTCCTGTGACTAACCTCCTACCTGTCCCATGTCTACGCGTAATAACGATTGAGTCCAGATAGTTTTTCTATTATATTGGTTATTGTTCGGCGTTCCTACAGCCGCCAAGTAACCTCGCGCTGCCACGGATCTCGAATCCTTTGAAAGAGATGGATCGCCCGCTGGCGTGACTCGCGTTTTCGTCGAACAGCAGCCGGCTGCAAGCACCTCGCTTTACATCGATGTTAGTCGCTTGTAGCAGGGCTGGTGAGGAACAGATCGCGCGGATCTCCTATGAACCATATAGGAATGGCGTCAGGTCACTGTCTCTACGTATCAAGCGTACAGTGTTGCTTTGCTGGCTATCCAGATGCAAGATGTCTTCCTGAGCGTGCCGAGCCTTTAAGAGAGTGTAACAGTCGCTCGAGTCTGCACGTAACTTTTTGTATTCCTTAGGTAGTCGAACACTAACTGATTTCAGGTACGCACCTACGGGCTCTAAATCCTGCGAACACCTTGTCCTGTCACTCTTTTCGTCATTAGGTCTCCTTAATAGTAGGTAGTCGGAGAAACTCAAAGGCTTCGAGTGTATTATTGGAGACCAATATCCGTGACCTATGTACATGCAAAACAATAAAACTACATTCGTCCAATTGGGGCGTGGAGATCGGGCGCGATCGAACGATAAACACGAATTGGATCTATTATTAAAATTGATATCGTGAGGCTATTGTGAAGTCGCTCCTGGTTAGTTATGGTCAAATCCCGCAGTAGCTATACTTTTTTCTTGATCTCTCGATTCGCTTTTCAGACATCACTTCTCGAAGAGAAGGAACGAGTCCGCTTTTCTCGATCGAGGTCGCCAGGGAATTCGTGATCATTTCATTTTTCGTAACTTCAACTAGTTCAGGGATATCTGGTAGACAGCCGTTAGGATTCAGGGGTGTAACGTTGTTTAATGTGATTTAATATTAATTAATTAATTAGTTTGTAATCTTTACTACACTGCATGTTTAAGCTACTATTACTGCCACGACAACGAACATAGTATCTTCTCGAAGTTTTTCGAGTAGAAATCGTATACACAGACATGCAGGTAGAAGATAACTAACCGGTATGTATGTTTCTCTAAGATCCATTTGTATCGGTTCCGGTATTGGATTAGCTAAAACAGTCGTCCACTATCATTATAGTCCCGAGAGTATCTTGCCTCAGAACGTGTTTGCCCGTTGTTCTTAGAGACATCTGGTGGTTTAGGTTCGAATCCGGACGTAGACACACTGTTCGTTTCGTGCTGATAGCCAGCCAGCCAGCCAGCCAGCCAGCCAGCTAGCAAGCCGTTTGACGGAAAAGCCAACGGCGCTTCTAGACGTAAAACGCGAAACATCTAGTTTATATGAATGATTGCACCGGCACAACACAATCTCACCGCCTATAGTTATCTATTAAACGGTTATGTGGTATACGAATAGAGAGGTTACGTCAGTTTCTTCTGCCCTGCCAGGACACCTATTGGTAAACAAGCAAAGTTCAAAACCGGGTAAGCTTTAGAGGGTTTTTCATGATTATGTTGCATTATTATCGTATTATGTCGCAGTACAGATCTGATCGCTGATCGGTCTATAAAATAACACCTGACTCATCTGGTGCCGTACCGTTTTCAGACAACTGTTGTCCATATTTTAGCTATAAGGTGGTTCAGAATACCTTTTTCTAATTGTTCCATTCGGGGAAGATGCTCGTCTTTCGACAATGTCACCAAACGAGATAAGTGACTGCGTCTGAGTGAATTGCAAAGTTATATTGTGCCACTTATTATTTCGTCGGTCATTGAATCGTCAAGGTCGTATTCAACGACCATGCTACGCTGCATGTCAGGAACTTTACCTGCTCTGGTGGGTTTATTGACAAACCACTGAACGCTCCGATTCGACCATCAAATTAAAATATATACATTAAGAAAAATACACCATATGTTTGTTGAATGGTAATTGAAACATAGAACTAATTTAAGATACGTCTACTTTCAAAAGAACGCTTGTGACCTAGCGATTTCGTTCATTTATGTTTGATTTTTCATTTCTTTATTAGCAGATACGTTTCGAACGTTGGTTTGACGCCGGTTCTCCCTGAATCTGTATGAGCGCGTCACTAATCAATGGGTGTATATGCTTTTATACGTATAGCAGTTACTGCTATCTGTCTTCCATGCTCGAATCGTTACGTGGATGAACAAAACTATTCCAGCTCAGCTTTTTGCGTCAATTCATCATCGAGCTTTAGCTAGCAACTTTATTCGCATTTCCTGTGTTTTCCTATTACTAATTGATGGTTTTCCGTTGCTGTTCTGTCGACCTGGTCTACCCTACTCGCGGTCAATGGCTGAAGCTATCTGATCAGTTCTTGTCTGTCGTGATTGCCAATCATCGTGTGTTGTTGCACTATCGTGTACAACAACAACAACAAATTCATTCGTTCTGATCCGGATGTCCATGAACGGGGGACCGGGAGGGGGGGGGGGGGGGGTATGGGGAATAACAGAGATCTATGGCTTCTGCTGTTACTGCCGCCGCTCCCGTGTGGTCCTATCTCCACCAGCGCGTTGACGAGTCTCGGCGGCGCGGCTGTCGACTGCTTTGAGGCTCTTCTGCATTTATCGTCCGCTTCTCTATCTATGATCGTCATTGAACCACTCTAACACGAAGAAGAAGAATCAGACCCAGTCAAGGATACCGCTGCCGCCTCTTCTGATCATATCAGGCTAACAACTTTTGCATCGGCCAGTGTATCATCAGCCAGCCATGTATGCGCAGGGTTTCTGCGAGCTCTGGGATGTGGTGATTGCTTCTGCTGTTACGGCTGCTCCGGCAAACTGATCTAAGCGTGCCGGCCGCAGCGTCGGCTTTACCGATCAATGTTGGCGCTATATCCTAGAAAACATATGCGATGTATCGTATAAAGGCAAGGTTCGTCAACCTATATGTTTCACCACTGCAATGATCACACTGCAGCGGCTACTGATAGCGAATCCATAAGTCGTAGGGCAAGAGCTCGTGAAGAAGCTGCAAATCGAAATGGGTGAAATTGTCGCCACTATTACGGGCACACGAAGAACTGAGGCAGGTCACCAAAATTAGTTGCTTCTGTCGTTGTTCTACTCGTTGTTGTTGCTTTTAATGTCGTTGTTGGTAGGGGCAGAATGTGTGGACTGTTAAGGCATTATCGTTTTCGGCGTTGCCAATGGCGAAACTTCAGATGAAACAGAGGCAATGGCGGCTTCATTCTTTGGTGACCGGCTCACTTCTCTTTAGTAACCGAACACTCGCTTCAAAATAGATTTAGCATGCATCGTCAATGCGACTCCGAACGAGAACGTGGCCACGTTCGCAGTTTGCCCCCACCCTCCGCCCCTTTTTTCTAACCGCCTTTACTACTACTACGACTACTATTACAAGTACTACAACCATTACAATCAGGACGGCAATCTACTTCCCCAAGACGACATAGACGGGCAAAATTGAACTGTTTCGTCGGAACGCAACAGTCCCGAAGGGGGAGGCATATCAGTTCCTGGGGTATCGGCGACTGACGCGTGCTTTGGGTTTCAATTTGGTTTAGAATGCACAGAGACAGAACATTCAGTCGGCGCATTCAGAGAGACGAGCAGGCGGTCACAGCATCCCAACCGTACGTAGGATGTCACAACGACAGTCTACGGCAGTAGCAGCAATTGTTCGTGGTTGACTCAGACGAGAGAAAAGTTCGAACAGGCAAAAGGGCTCGAGCAGCGGTGTCTGACCAAGGCCGAGGCCGATTTGATGATGATTACAATGTGGACGTGTGACGCGCGCATGTCATCGATCGTGACAATACCCGCCCGCTATTCAGCGCTATTGAGCGGTGGCCAAAGCCTCAGTGAATCGTCGGCTTCCTGCTGCGGATTTCGCCACCGCCGCCGCTGCGGTCTGCTTCTGTCGCAGATGCGGCAGTGCCATGACTACGTCACGATACCTAAGCAAGCCTAAACCGTCGTTGCTCGAATGGTACCGAGCAGTCAGCTGACGCAAAAGATTCAACCAAAATGAACGCGATGTGTTGCTACGCTGATCGTTGTTAGGCGGAGCGGAAGACGGCAACCTGGTCAATAATTCGGTGGAGGGGTGTTGTTACACTAGTTACCAGTTTACTAGGGTACCGGTGGTATACCGGCAGCCCATCTTACTGTGAGTGTCCGTAAGGACAAAGCCATGCTCGGTTATCGTTCGGTGACCTGAAAAGCTGTAACTTCGCTGGCAGTCTTGGCGGTTTGTTGAACGTTGCTTACCAACCCAAACCAAAAAGTCAATCAACGTTAACTTACGAAGGTGCGTCGCGCATTCTGTTGTAAGATCATACTGAAGAAAATTATACCGCTCAGCCGTAGCTCCGTTCATATTTTAGCAATACCTTATTACTCTAAGATATTATCTTTAGATCACCGGTCGCTCGAGGCGGTGAGTACGGTGTTACAATCGTCTTTTGCCCATTTTATCATTACCGCTATAGAGACTTGGCAATGTTTTGGACATAACCAGTGACCTAGGTTGATACATTCAAGCAGAACACAATATCCGCCACATGTTGAACGACGGGCAGCTTGCTAACTATCTATGTTACTGTGTTGCAATGTATCTACATCTAGTTGATTAACCTTCAACACGTATAATAACTTCTGACGATCAACAATTAGCCTTACTGCAGGCCTTAGGGAACGTATCAGCTACCGCAGGCAAACGTCAATTCCCAGAATATACTTCCGTCTACATCAGTGACATGGAGGCGGAGCTCGAAATCGCAATAGGTTGTAAGATTTCAGCAATTCCGCCATCGAAAAGGAAAACACCCTATTACATTAACACCGTAGAAGCAGTCTAATTAATCAGTGTTCGCTCGCTAAGTCAATAGCTATCTGATCTTACAGGCTCTTCTTTGTAGCAGAGCTGAGAATGGAAATAGCGAAAACGGAAGAGCTGAGAGAGAGACGAAAGAAGTCATGTTTTGGTTAGAAGCTCCTGGCGGCGGGGGCGGCCATTGCTGATGATAGCGCAGGAAGGACAACGGCCGTAAACAATACGGACTGCGTCGAATGTTGACACAGAATTAATGTGCCGCGACCGTTGATGATACTGTTGAAGCTTCTCTTTGTGTACCTTCGTTTATTTCGGCGTGGTGGCTGCACTGTTGTAACTCTTGCTGCGAATCCAGGTAGCACTGAGAAGCCAGCGGCTGTCTTCACACGTTCGCCTCGGCGACTTTGCTGTTGTTGATGTTTCCGCTGTTTTTGTTCTATGGATTCTTGAGGGTAGCCTTCCGCTGGTTGGTTCCTCCTCGTCGTCGATGATATCATCATTGCGTAGCCCCTGCTCCTGAACACACATATATACGGTATAAGTAGATGAATCTTCTTTCCATGGGCATTAGGTGGTTCTTACTGGAGTGCTTTTGGTCGGTGTCCCCGCTTTGCGTGGTTTTCGGCGTCAGCGTCAGTCAGCGACAGCGACGTGTTCGTAGGTGCGAAGATCACCGGTGTTGCTGTTGTCTAAACATCCATCGTTATATGCTGCTGTCGGCGTAGTCGTAATTCGAAGAATGCACGTAATGTATCAACGCGTAGCGCCTGCCAGGCCGCTGACCATCAACCGAAGGAACGACTGAGCAATGCCGGCCCTTTCCGCACGCCGCCATCGCTAAGAGTCACCATTGAGCATCCGCTCCTTGGGGGTGCTTCTTTTGTGTCGACAAAAGGAGAGCGCGACGCCCTGTTTTCATTGTCGTTGACTCGTCGTGGCTTTACAGTATGAATCTGAACACACATGGGGGCGCGGCCGAGCTTTCGGTACCTCGACGCGACGTTACAGCTCTAATAGATACCGGCAAGGAAACTCAAGAGAATCTCAATTGAGTCACAAGGGATCGCCTCCATCAGATGTTTGAAATTGCCGACGTACTGTCACTCGGCCTGGAAGCAGTTTTCGGCATTTTTTCTCATTGTTCTCGCCTCGAATCGGGCCGGATGGAGAAACGGGGTCTATCGATCGTGGGCGATTGTTATAAGCGAAAAGTAATCTAATTTATTTAGAGAAATTGTGTTGAGTATGTATTGTTGGTGAAACACCAAGCAGGGACCTATGCCGGTCTTTCTCGACCACAGGTTTGGTTCGATAAGTCGATCAGAGTCAATTCACGTTAAGTCTTTCGGTGGTATGATGATGGGATTATTGGGGAAGACCCAACAGGGTTCACCAGCGGCGGACAAAGACTTCAGTCAATGTTCGGGTTAAGACAGTAATCATAATGTCGATAGAGACAGACAGGCAGGTAGCTATTACATAGATTAGTCAATTCCTTATTGAGGAGAGTATTTTTGTGTATGAAACTGTTATTACGGCATTATTATGATCAGATCTGTAAAGCGCATAATCAGTTTTTCTAAGAAAAAAAAAAAAAAAGAGAAAAAGTAAATCTCTATGTACGTAATATAATTAAAAGTAACGGATGTTGATCTCATATATTCACAGTAGCGTTCAACAGCGAACAAGTCTAATTTTGTATCCTAGTTGGCCAAATCGCGTCGTTGACCAAAAGCGTTCTATTCCCTTCTGCTTCCTACTGCAGTAGGTTTATTGGATGTTCATATTAAAATATGATACTCACTCGAACCAGCGAAATCAAACAATGATGTAGTCGATTACCAATCCTAATTTAGATGTTAGGTAACACTAATCATACTAACAATAGTCCTGATTCGTTCGTGAAGCGTCCTACCTCTCAGGTCCAAGTTCAGCTCGCCGCTATTTAAGCCCCGCTGTTTTTCATTGTAGCGAAGCATTGACAAGGCGCCGAGTCACCTGGTCCATTTCCCAGCGTGGTGCCTAACCTCGCGAACAGGTTGTTGTTACTACTTCTGCTCCTGTGGGTGATTGCTCTTGTTCCCGTCGTGGTTAGCCGAGCTCTTCACTGGCCAGCGCTGCAACCCCACGAAAAATCGAGAGGCAGAGATCTTGGATCCTCTACCTGCTCCTCTCAGCAGTTGATACGATCGACGGAGCGGCAGCGCTATCAAAGTAGCTACCAGTTATAGTGACACTCTACGATGTCTATATTAAGGCCATCCTTCTTTCTCTCACAGCGAAGATTTGTACGACGGTATACCCGATCTGAGCTCCGCGCGCCCGCGAACTTTAGGCAAGCCAGCCAAAAAGAATGAGGCAATCGCTGCGTCGTAGGTAGCTGACATGATAGCCGGCGCACAAGTAGCAAAACACGAGGTAGTGAACAAGCGGGCAGACAGCCAGCTATCCAAATGTAGCAGCATATCTGTTATACAACAAGAAGGGCGCGCAACGGTGACCTCCCGCTGAGATGTTTGGTGGTGATGGCGGCAGCATTGGCGAGTGGTCAGGCGGCCGATACTTCTAGCGTGGAGTGGTGCCTGCGCCCTGCGACGTGCGCGGTATATCTTTGCCTGCTACCGGATTGTTGTCAATGCAGACTCGTGCTACCGGGAGTCGACTGGAAGCAAACCCATAAAGAAGGACACTGACGAAGAGGGAAAAGGCCTAAACGCGGGTTACTGTAGAAAGAACGATGACGGGAACTCGGAGCTCTGCTGCTGGTGAAGCGCGCCCCTAGTACAGCCAGGGACTTCGTCGACCATCGAATCGGAGCTATTTTGATTAATGGTGATTTTATATCGGCTGAAATCGCAGCGAAGACGAATATACTACAAAAAGTGCATACATACAACGTGTTCTGGGTGCTCCTTCTATTCACTAGAAGGAACCGCCAGCAGGGGGTTGAGGATTGATGTACGCCGCAAAGGAAAACACAGAGATGTCTCCTCTTTGAGGAGACCGATCTATGCCTTTCTGCGGTTTTGAACTGGGAAACGCCGAACGCTTCTTCTCCCCATCTAGTCATACTTTCCTCAGTAGAAAGAAAGGTGTCCTGCAAAAAACGGAGGTCTTCCTGTATTCGTGCTCTGTGAGATGCACACGTGGGGTCAAGGGGTTCGACGACGCCAATCTTACAACGCCCGCCTCGATGTAAGCACATACAAAGAGGTAGACGATCGTAGTGTATGGCACCTAAGCAACACCATTTCATAAAAATAAGCAACGTCTCTACATTGCTGTTGATGGGGTCAAGTGGGACACGCTAGATTAGATGGTCATATGGTAGAACCGATTGGAAAATAAACGCCTAGGTACTCTAGGAAAAGTCGTACCGTCACCAATTTCGCATTGCCATAACGAGTTACAATCACATGATGAATTGGCGAGTCCTACCGAATAGAACTGGTGTCTAACATGTACATTGGAGCGTAAATAAACCTTAGACGTTTACGAGTGGCGCCTCTTTACATTCGATCAAGTGGATTTTCTGCTTATATCTTGATTTACTGTAACTGGGTTACCATCAGCACTATCAACAAAATGTAGTGTCAGGTGGGCATCCCTTCTTCTGAGCCGGACGTTCAACCCCACAAGCATGGGTCGACGTTCATTTCTGGCGGATATTGTATGCTTTTGACAAATCGAACTTATAAAGAAAAAAAAAAGCCTAAAATGAATGGGGTTTGTTGACGTTGTCGAACTTTCAAAAGTGAGTGACACATTCTTAGACTACCCCCCAAAAAACAGCAGGAAAAATATTGCGATTGAGCCAAGATTCGAGTGAAAGTCGGCTGGTGCTAGCATGAACTCAACGATTCATTCGAATGTCTGCTTCTGAATGGCTATTAAATAATAACCAGCAATGCTACATCTTTGAAGTCGAGAAAATAAAGGATTGATGACTTGGTGTTATTTCCTGCATAAGTATAATCTGAGAATATGGTAAATGCATATATTTGATTGGAGTCCACTTCGCTATTTTTGTCGTGGCCGGACTTCAATTTGGGGTACCTCGTATTTTTGGGTTTTGCGACTGTACCAGTTTATTATCGTTGCCTTTGTGCCTCGAGCGTTCGACGATCGGTGGGCCTGAGGCGAAGTTGTCTGACTCTGGTTGCCTTTTACATTCTGTTGCTCTCTTCCTATGTCTACCTAGCACTGCCCCTGTTGCTATTTTCGTTGGATTGCTTTGCCTGTATTTAAGTTTGTGTGTGATAGAACAGTGGGACAGAATTTCGTCGAAGGGCATCTTTGAATCAGTTCGCAGCCGCGTGCTGCCTCGAGCCAATAACTGTCTACTCCTGGAGAGTCGGCAGACTGCGGATGCCGAGAACCTCGATCGCATTGGCGATAGCTCCCCAGCAAAGGAGCAACTGGCGACGTGGTGCCCCCAACGAGGAAATATTAATTTGCCCGATCCGTCATTCGGCTGACACAAATAGAAGCACTAACCAGTGAGTGAGTAAGTAGGTAAGTGAACGAACGTTCCTTGTAGCTGCAACTGGTGCCACTGGCACTGCTACCGTAGTCATCAGTTGTCGTAGGACTACATCTACCCCCCAACCTGCTCGTACCCCAGAAATGAGCGCCCGGATGCCAGTTCCTGGCTAAGCTTCACTATATACATATCACTATGCTGTACTGCATCTTAAAGCCATAGACAACAGCCTACAAATGTCGTCGGCATTTGTCTCTTGCGCTACATCCCAATTCAATACCTTTAAATATTCTTTAGCAGAACGATAGAGGGTGAACACATACACAGGCGGGAATAAATCCCGAGTGCAGTTGAAGAGGCGGCGGCCTGAGTATAGCTGGCCAGTCGTGTTTGGTAGGTAGCCCAGGATTCCGCTAAAGACGGGAATCTGTCTCTAGCTAGCCACTTTCGTCCACTGACAGCGGCAGCAGTAACAGAAACTCGAGATCCGGGACTTTGACATTTGGCGTCCACGATGAAATTTGAAAATCATTCAACCTCTATCGATGACTCTTACCGGTCGCGAACCTCATTCGACTATCGCTAATACCATGGCAGCAGCATATCTAGCTATGAGTTCAGGTTCAGTTTCTCGGTCCTACAATCAAGTCGAACTTTTCAAAGCGATCGCAGCAAATTTCTCTATCACTGCCGCTGTGGTTCGCAGTTAGCAGCAGCCCGTAAAGCTCATACGACAGGCCAGTTTTCGCGCACACATTCCCAGCGAAAGTGGAGGGTTGACGATGCGCTTTTGTTAGCGCTATTTCGAGTAGCGATTTTCGTCGTCGTTCTCCTTTCATTTTAGACGGATTGTTGGCACCGATTCTGGTACCACGTCCGTCGCTCCCAGCTCTTTTTGTTATGCGTCTGTCGTCCCAATCAATCTTGCGCTCCAGCTATCCATCCTGTGTCTTCAGTTCTAACAGTTTCAGGGCTCTTTTCAATTTTTCTTCCGACCCATCCCGCGGGACATGCCGATTGTGCTGCCACCAAGCCTTAATACATATGCAATAAACGTCTGAGTGGTGACCGGTTCGTGTTATAACGTGGATATATATACCATAATACTAGATTCGAGGTAACTAAATACTTAATTAGTTCAGCAAAGTTACAAGCTTTCCATAAACCGTTATGCTATCGCTAAGTATGTTCACGAAGAGCTAAAAGTTCACTAAGGCTTGATATAGATCACAGACTTTTTTACCAGTTTAGCTGGGTGAGTTACTAACGCAAGTTTTGTTGACGACAATAATGATACTAAGAATACTAGCCTTACAATTTATATGGCATATTCCTTGTATTCCTATGTGTTAAATTTGTCATAAATAGTGACTAAGATACCAAAATCATGATCTAGACAATGCTATTGTCAGTGTTAACATTCTTGCGGCAATAGGTCCTTGCCGAACGAGTACCGCATGAAGCTCATATTATTTCCAACGAATTTTCATGTAGTGTATGCACGGTACGTACTTCTGTAGGACAGTTCTTAGAGAGAGAGATAGAGAGAGAGAGAGAGAGAGAGATAGAGGGAGAGAGAGAGAGGCTATGATACTGATGTATAAGGCCGTAACGAATATTTAATAGACGGCGATGGCCGAATCGGTAGCAATCAAATACAGATCAGTTACACACAGCAGGAGATGAAACGGGTATGAAGTCCAAAAGCTGTACGCGCCACCACGCCAAGCCCTGTGATGAGCGTGCCAGGCAGGATTCCTCGCCAGTGGCTAATCAATTGCCTATTATCACCGCGGTCTGGCACGAGCCTCCCATTTCAACCACCCCACAAAGCCTTTCCGTTCTCATCTGGAAGTACCTCTTACCCAGATTCTGTTAATGGTGTGATCCTTTGAATCGGTGCGCATATACATATATTACACAGACTATCTCACAACTGCCGAAGTTGGAGAGTCCCAATCAAGGTGTATCTTACATGTCACAGTCTATTCCTAGCCAGATGTGCATGCGGCATAAAATTTCAATCGTATATAATAGCATCTGCTCACTAAGAAGTCCTATAATGATTCAGTTTATTTTTTTCAGTGAGTGTTAATTGTCCTAGCTGCTTAGCCGCTATTTCTCCGGGTACGTTTGAACGCATACAGTCACGATATGGCCACAGACGTAGCGACATCATAGCACACGTGGCTTACTTGTTTTACTATAACCGCAGAAACGACAACAACACAAATAGCAATAGCAAAAGTATAGCAAAGACGATGCAGCTGACAACCCATAAACCGCTATTTTGCCTTCTTGACCGTCGCCTTTCCTGTCTGACGCAGCTGCCGACGTGGACCAACGTGGAACCAGCATAATCATGATCATCATTTCTATCATCGTCCTACAATCAGTGGTTCCTGTAAGGGAAAAAACGACTGAAGCTGACACTGCCTGACATCAATGTCAGCCTGAACTGCGATGGGCGGTGACGGTCGCGTGGCCGCGCGTGTGACGCGCCTTTCCCAGATAGAAGTTGTTGCCGTCGTCGCCGCCGCCGCCGTCGTCAGCGCCGTTGCGTGAAGAGCCGAAGATCTCATGAAAAAACGCCACCCAGAAAAGGAGAGCTGCAAATGGGGAGTAGACCAAGACACTGAAGAACATCGTCGCATAATCTCACGTGGTCTTCTCTCCGACTTTGTCGACAAAATTCAAAGTCGCTAAGCAGCAGAAGTCCAAAGACCATGGCCATACCGCTTCGTAGAAGGAAAAGCTGGGGCAGCAACTCAGAAAGATGGAAAACCTGTCATATGAATGGTGATCGCTGCGGTGATGGTAGTCGCTATAAACGTAATGGTCGTTTTTTCGCTGGACATACATGCATGCCCGCGACGCAGCTAGACGCTCGCTATCATATAAAATATGTAGTTACAATGGCGAGGGGGTATGCGAATAAAGAGAGTGAATCACCGATGATAATAATTGTTTGTTAATTATTGATGATATCATTTGATATCTGATACTTCATGAAGATCGATGATGATAAGGGATGTCATAATGATGATATTGAAAAAACAAAAAATATATATATAGGTATGTATAAACACTTGAATCGTTTATACTGAAATACAAAGCGTGTGGCGTAAGCTTAGACGTATGTTTTCATTCTTCCCAAACAATTTTATTTCACTCGGAGATAGGGTCGAGTTGAATGTAGGTTTTGCCAGAAAATTTCAGAAAAAAAAACACGCTCCAAAGGGTTTTTTAATTAAAAACTATTTTATTTCATATTAGGAATACAGTTGGGATGAATTGGCTATACAGTGTTTATTGTAATATTTATTTCATTACAGAGATGCTCTAGAAACTGACCCAGTCTATCATCCGGGGTGTCGTTTTTTCTACTAAATGCTGTCAGAAAAAAAGGGAAAATCGATGGAAAATTTTAAGAAAACATGACACAGACGCAGTCAAATGCTGTTAATTTTTAGCTCAAATCAAAGGGAATGAACTGACCGTTGTGGAAAGTGTACACAGACGTTCATCTTTTGTCTACGGTGCTGTTCCTTTATGGCTATTTGTTTCGACAAATCTCTCAAGTTTTGTGCCTTGAATGGATCGTAATTTGAATGTGTTTCTCTGGGCTATACGTGTGCTTTTTTGTTTATTTAATCTTGAAACAAAACATAATCGGGCTCCGGACTAAACGTGTGTGGTATACAAAGACGAAGCGAAATTAGCATCCCAAGTTGACTTCATTCGTCTCCCGTTAGTCAGTAGACTAGAATCCTTTTTAGAAGGAAAGCACCGACGGCCTGGATTTCCCATAGTACGATTTTTTTCGAACTCGATGCTATGTACCCCTTTCTCTTGCGCTGCTTGTAGAGCACTCTGCCACATTTCATGCTCTTACTCTGCTTGATGATGACATGCTAGCCAAAAAAGCTTGGCAAAGAGGCCGAAAGCGACAGATCTGGCATCTTCTTCTTCTTATACGCTCTTCAGGCCCATTGCCTGTGACTGGAGTGATCTACAGAGTGTATTCTGTCATTTGCAGGAGTCTTTTCGAAGTGTCTGCCTAGAAAAGGTACTAAAGAGCACAGCAGCTTGTCAGTCTGTCCTCTGTCCCATCTAAGCCTTCATTCTATACTGGCAATAAAAAGCAGAACTACCCCTCAGACCGCCGATTTGGCGCTCACCGAAGTCGCCTGGTGGTTCCCTGTTTCCTGCGTAAAGATCCGAAAAGCTGTCTTAAAGTGGTCTAGCAGACAACCCACGGTGTCGTCGCCGCCCCGAAACGCGCCCGAGACCAGCCCGTACCGTGGACGACGGAACCCGGAAAACTCTTGGCACCCCAATATTTATTTGCCGGGAGGTTGGATGGACGCGCAAGCCGGCGAAGGACAACGCTAGCGAGTGGCTAAATTTGTACAAGACGCTGATTATGTAACGTAGGTAGAACGCATGTGTTGACAACAGACTATGAGCAAGTCTCTTGAAAAACCTGCGCGCATGAATGGTAGAATCTGGGAGGCTAGAGCGGATTTGGACCTTACCTAATATATGAAAGACTGACACCATGTAAGATCAGAGTAAAATTATATCGAAATTAATTTTTTGTCATTAGAAAATCATATCCTGTGAGTTATGTACAGTTAGTTATGAAAAGAAAGCTTGTTTCGGGAAATCCATTTGTTGTTGAATCCAGAAATATGTTATGACAAACTCCTATTTTTTTTTTATATTAGCTCAGCTATCGACAAACTACGGTGTGTGTGTGTGTGTGTGTGTTTACGTGAAAAACAAATTTCGTAATAGATCTTTATTGCTTCAGATTGACTGACAGAAAATCATCAGCTTAATTGATCTACACAAGTGACTATATCTTAGATATTACTCTTCGAGAGCCTTATACTTATAGTCAGAGTAGACTATGATCGAATAGTTCCTATGCTTCAGTTCTCATTCTGAGTGTTTTTACAGATGTATATGCAGATTTTTTAGACATGTGTCATAGCGTTACTTGAACTAAGGAGTTGCGGCCATTTCAGTTATAGATATTGTGGCACCGTTCGGTAAGGCGCTACCGATAATGATATTGCGTAATGCATTTCCCATTACCTGTGACATGGGACCGATGATTATATGATGAAAACGGTTCAAAGGTACCTAGAGATGGCTATGATACGTAATAGAATAAATTCCTCATAACAAAAGGGAATCTGATAAGGGTCTCACTGAATATGCCCCTTCTTGAAACAGAATTTAAAAATCAGTCACAAAAAAAAACGCAGTTACCATGCCAGCTTCATGCTATAGAGTCCACCGTTTGTACACCTCGACAGAATCGCATGCCCTTGTCACTTCTTCGAATCCTCGCAGAGCCAATGGGCGTGGTATACAGCTGAGACGATTACTTCGCAAAACACCTTGAGTGATCACTGCAATATCTACCGTTTCGCGACTACTCAGTAATCCTCCAGCCTTATCAGAGCCACCCGGAGGCGGCTAGAGGCAGATTCCTGCATCGTATTACGGCCCCCTCGTTCGATCAGACAACGTTAACATCATGGACCGACTTGCATCTTCAGTTCAATGGCTACCAAATATCGCAATGCGATGGATTCACCCTAGCACACAATATTGGTATTAAAGGTCTCTACCAGTCTCAGTTTTACCGCGGAGGGCGCTCAGCGCATCTGGGGCTGCTCTATCTGCAGATTCTTTCTATACGCTCTCTTATGCGGACATATCTGAAACCTCACCTACCTGTTTGGGCCAGTAGGCTGTATAATAAGCGAAGAAGCGAAGACGATCGTTAGGGAAAACCAAGAACGAGACACTACATGTCCTCCGCAGCACTACAAGCCCATGTTTTGGTGAGCAGTCATCCATCTTAACTCTCTCTGGAAGATTTCGAGAGCTTCTAGCTTGAAGGGAGCTAAAGTCGACGAGAATATTATCTGTTCTTCCCCTCAAATAATCAAAGCTCTGCTTGCGTAGAGTAATGCGTTCATCAAAATACCAGCCATGTCAGCTAGACAGGAGCAGAGAAGTTCTATCGTTTGTGCTTTAGGCTGCGATGAACTTGTTTTGTGTCGTTTAGTCATTAAGCTGATTAGTTTTTGGCCAAAAAACCTACTTGATCTTAGAGTTCTATTCAGTTTGTATTCCCTCGCATAAACCCTGTCCTATAAATTTCTCTCGCCTGCGACGATCACTCAGATCTTGACCTTTAGACTGATTAGCAAGATGTGGAAAGGCCTATCTGAAGGTTTAATATCGCTATAGATATTAATATGAGAAATGGAGTATTTTGCGGCTTCGACCAAGGGAGACGCTGGGACTGCTAAGACCGATAGGGATCTCGAACACTTGTGTATGGGAAAGTAATTGGTTTGCTGAAAGGCAAAGCAAAATTAAGGATGAATTTAGCTGGTTGTGATTGAGCTAAATTAAATCTGGTGTGGGGGATATTGCGGATCACCAAACTGCCTATTGATGGTTCATGATTGTTCGGTTATATCAAATAGGACGTCATCATTATAATTAGTATGGATAAGGATTTTGCCAGCAAACAAGACAGCAGACGTGT
This sequence comes from Varroa jacobsoni, assembly GCF_002532875.2. Lineage (NCBI taxonomy): Eukaryota > Metazoa > Arthropoda > Arachnida > Mesostigmata > Varroidae > Varroa > Varroa jacobsoni. The sequence continues at coordinate 54,650 of NW_019214688.1, forward strand.
CCATTAAACAGAGTCGTCAAATAACGTGTAATTCGGTAGGTTACCGAGATGAGACACCGCTACGTTGCTATTTTAGGAAAAGTGTTTACAAGGAAAACATCGCGGTTTTTTTTTAAATCAAACAATACACTTTTGTTACAACTTTTAGGCTTCTGTGGTGTTATGTAAAAGCCCACTCAAGCATACGTAAACTCGGTAAATTACACAAAAATAAGAAGGCCATAATTCATCTGAAAAATATTTAAATCATTTTTAAAAATACGCGCCAAACAAATGGTTTCGATCAACTTCTACACACATATGGAACGAAAGACGTGTTGTAAATATCTTTTTTTTTGATCTTAGTTAAAATTACATAGCCATAAGCATGCTCAAAGACGGATCTTAACGTACTTATAAGTAAGTAGCACCTTCACTGGCCTACCTTGTTGTCAGACTTGTGAAATAATGTTTTTGTCTTTATATAAGCAAAATGATAAACAGAATAAGTAATAATCGAAGTGGCCGGCGGAGAACCAAAGTTCTCCAAGTGGTCAGCGAAACATTTGCCGTTACCTTTAGTAGTAACAAAAAAGGCTCATTGCCTACGTACTTACTATTAAAGGTGAAATTACATATAGAGAAAAAAGCTAGAATAAGCAATCTGAGCCTATTTAGCAATACTTCTTCGTTACAACTATAATATATCATTTTAGCATTTAGTACCCTCTTTAAATGTTCTGATTTCGTTTCACATTCTTCATTGGGCCGCGCTTTTATCTCCCAGCATAGCTTTTTACTACTTTTAAGTTGTTCTCTCTAATGAATTAATACGAAGTTGCCTACAATCCCCGTTTGCCAGGTTTTTGCCTTTCTTGATGCGCCCTGCTCATTGTGCTATTCAGTATAATTCTCGCAACCAACAACTAGCTTGCCACTTAATCCTGTGCGGCGCACATCCCAGTGGCGCGTTGTTCCAGTGCTTCCATCATCGTCTTCACTTCTTTGTCCCATCTAGACCCCCGTGCTGCCTGTGATCCCCCTTTCTTCGCAGTGCTCCTTGCTATGCACATTGCTTCGGTGCAGCGGAATGAGTCGCTGCTGTGGCGGCCTTCAGACAGACGCACTTCGTCTTTTTTTTTTCCTATTTGCCCGCTCTACTCACTCTATCGACCCACTCTATTCCCGCCACCCTTCTTTATGCTTGTAAGCGAATGAAGCCGTCCAGTTCCGCTGGTCTCTGTGAACTACCTTCTACATATATATATATATAGCGGTGTGCGTGTGTCTGTGTGTTTCTGGGTCACGTGCACAGTGTCAACTCTGGGAACCACCTCTCAGAGTCCTCCTAGAACTTCTCGGCGACGCTGGCCGAAGCGTTCCATATGAGTTGAACGATACACACAACATTCACATAGAATTTAGATAGTGCAGATGTATAGTTGACTGAGTTTTGGCTTACCGCTAGAGTCTGTGTCAGTGATTTGACAGTACTTTTGGCAGGTCTAACAGGAAACAGCTGCATGTACGAGCAAGCGAAGGTAATGAAATGGGTCGCACTCTTTTCTTGGCAACCGCGAGTATCGTAGACTCATCAAATACTATTGAAAATTGACGATCATTATCTGATGGTAGACCTCGGAAACGAATAACACAGTCTTCGAATAACGAAGGTGTCTACAAACATGAAGCTGACGGATAATTGAAGCTACGAATCCACTGTCCTCATACACATTGTTAGGAAGTGCATTTTAGCCGTCCTAGCCCGCAATATTGTTGCAACCACTTCGTACGTCCTGTCCTTCTTGAGTAGCAATAACATCTACTTTAGTTTTACATCATTTATATATATATATATATATATAGATAACATCTCCTGAAAAAAGGCCAGCTATGTACACATGCCTGTTAGACCTATACTCGCGCGCATGTATGCGGCTCTATTCGAAGTAACCAGCTCTCCGTCTATTTATTTCATTTACGTAACAATAAATCATTTACAAAGCGACGGTCATCGAAGCAGTCACGAACTGCTGATAGCGCCAGTCTGAAGTCATTGCGCCTCGCCAGCCACGATAATGGCGTAACAACTCCACAGTCCAATCAACAAACCGTAAACAACAACTGGATTGCTTGCCAAACCATCACTCTCGAGCAATTCTTATTCTTGCCGGCATCGAGTACGCTATACTGCTGCTAACTAGCTAATAGACTATATGTTTATCGGGACCCGCAGCGGTGGGCGCCCTGTAGGGGCAAAATACGTGGTTCTGCGTGGCCCCACGTTATTAGTGATCCAATACCAAATTCATGGATGGTTGCTTACGAGAAAGGCGGTGGGCGAAGCTTGTCATTTGGGACAGGCAGACAAAAAGTATCTCGGAGAACTTTTCAATGAGTGACAACGCATGGTCCTTAGTTATTACTCTTGCCTATCAACTCCCGCCAATACTTTGCTGTTATAGTATTGTGTTGGAGCCGTACCATAGCTGGTTAGCTCCTAATTATCCATTAGGATGCTAGTCGTATTTCTCGTATGTGTGTTATAATTGATGAAGCGACGAAGATTTTCAGCAACGAAGAATAGGCTATCTTCTGAATCAATGGCGTTGTAGTTTGAAAGGGGGAACCGTAACAAAGTCTCTATTTGCACAACATAGGTGCGCTTATTAGCCTATTTTGTCGAAACCATTAGCGGGTTGTTGCTTGTGAGATTGGTTTAATGTTGATAGAATCAGGATACAAAACGCTAAACAGCTCTAGTTATTTCAATAAATTGTTGCCATCTTCGCTGCCTGTGTGTGCGTATCGAAATTTCTAGCGGCTGCTAACGAATATATAAGCTAAGTGGGTTTATCGCCTCAAGTAAACGTTACACTTCACACGCCTCATGGTCCCGTATCGTACGCAACTAATCGTGCGACTCTATGCTCAACCTCAACCTGGATCCAACCTCACCTGATGTCTTCAAATTTGGTATACAAGCTCGTTATCTTTGCACTATCACGATGATGTGACAACCCAGTTGTCCGAACTCTGGACCCAGTCGCATGCCCATACGTGTATTCGATGTACAACTTCTGTAAAAAGTCCATTTCGTTGCCAATAATGCCAATTAGCAAACGAGTGCTGGCCTCATTCTTGACTTCGTCATTCCTTTCCGTCTATTTTCTTTTAGAATACCCGCGAAGATTTAACCGTCCGAATTTATAATAATCCAGAACTCGCTCCCATATTCCTAATTTTTTGATACACCAAGTCGCAGAGCGGTTATCATATGACATCAGATGTATTCGTTCGCTAGATGCAACGTAGAAACAAAGAAAAGAAGGGACAAAAATGTTGGTAAATTTTGTCGTCCTAGAAAGTTAGACGCTTGTTTCTGTTCCTCCAGTTTCGTATCCGATGCTGATCCTCAAGCGCAAGCGAAAGTGAGCTACCTCTTTGTATTACTGCACATCGTATTCGCAACGAAGCAGGATGCGGTGCAGGAACAGTGTACCTACATTACAAGGTTAAGCCTCGTCGTCCTATTACACATTATGTATTGTAGGTATTAGAACTTGCTCTCTTTCTTCGCTATGCGTCGACGTCTCAACGAATTAAAATGAGTATTATTACACATTTACTCGTCTGCCGACCGCTATTGCGTTGATGCTTGCGAACGAAGGCTAATTTAGAAATGAGGTCCTGTGGAAAACAGGTACTCCCTCTGGCCCTGGGACGTAAGTGTCCCAATGTTTCATTGCTAACTCACGCAGCTCTGTTTTTCATGCTGCTGCTGAATCCTTTCTTCGCGGACTCAAGGCAATGCAGCAGTAACAATAGTAGTAGTAGTAGCAGCGTACCGGCATTGCTAGTTCTGCTGCTCCTCCTGACCGGTTTCGCTTCGATTCATCGCGTCTTATAGGCTGTGCGACCACGGCTGTTCGAACAGGGACAAGATGTCTGCCGCCGCCGTCATCACCGGCCTACCTGCAGTGCCTGTCTGTCCGCCTATGTGGCAGTGTATCTGAGTGTCTGTGTGTGTGTGTGTGTGTATGTCATTCCTGTGTACAGCAAGTCTGGCTGATTCTCCATATCGTCCTCTTCGTCATCGGTTCCCTTTTTCTTATAGGTCTGCCGTCGTCCTGCTGGGCCTGTTTCTTACCACTAGGCCACCCGGCCCGCCAAGTTGGGAAGTGGAGGGATGTACGGTGTAGCTGGAGAGTACCCACCCGCCGGTCGCTGGGTTTCCCGGTCGATGCCAGTTACTACAGCTAGAGAATGGCGCTAGCTGTGCTGGCAGGCTCGGCTGGCCTGCGTTCTTCGGGGTAGCTTCTAGCCGCCCGGTCGGTTGCAGTGGATGGCCGCCCTAAAGAGCGGTGGTTCCCCCAACACACCGAGGTAAAGGCAAAGGATGGGGGAAGTTAGGCAGTAGACGGCTGTGTACTGCAAAGGCAATAGCAGCAGCAGCAGCAGCAACTTCTCTATTCTAAGCGATACGTGGGCCTGTCGTGGGCGCGGGCTGTCGAAGGGCAAAAATGGGACATGAGGGCGACCAATCGTTGGCCGAGCGTTTTGTCTGAAGGAGGGGGCAGTCGAGGGAGCGGGCAAGGCCTTTCAGCGGAAACACGCCCATTGGTGCCCCGAACTGTTCCCGATGCCCTTCGGCAGGGGCGCTTGTGTGCATTCATGATGATAGGAGCGTAGAGAACAAGGAAGAGCTCTGTCTGCTGTGCTCTCTCCACTAGCCCCACACTACTAGACTAGTGTAGTGCGGCCAGGGCAGCAGCTCTTGCTTGCTGCCTACCTCCCTTGCTTAGCATCGTGGGCTCTCGAACAGACAGCTTAAGCTGCTCAGAGGAAGAAAAAGGTCGAAACTCTTCGTCGAAAACGAAGCTTTTCCTAGGCGGTGGCACGCCCGTACCCACTGCTCTCTATGAATTGGCATGGCTGGCAAAGGCGATGACCATGGTGGAGCGACAGCTATTGGCAGTTGAAGATACTGCAGGGACCACTGTGCCGAAAAGAGATTTACCAGCGAAGCTCAGCATGGCGGAGCAGCTCAAGGAGGCACGGCAGGCTGGGCCTGCGATGGAAAAAGAAACGAAAAGGATAGGACGGCCGCACTGACCCGCTAGAGCCTAAGTTAGAAATATAGGCAAGGACTGTATCTTGGACTAGGCGACAGCTCTTAGACCGCTGCCTTAACAGCATGGAGGCGCAAGCGAAGCGGCCCGCTGTTGACGCTGAATGTTCACAGATATTTCCGCCCTACAGTAGCGGGTGCTCCCCTGAGTAACAAACTGGCAGAGTCCAAAGTCTCCTTAACAGGGGAGGGTGAAGGAGGAACTCAGCCAACCCAGTTTATCCAGTGGCCGATAGGGGCTGGCCTGTCTCCGGACTTTGCATCGTCCAATGGTCTGCCAAGACCAAGCCGCTTAAGTAAACGGAGCAGAAGAAGTTTCATTTGGAAGGCTTTACTAACGGAGGATAGCTGAGACACACAATTAAGCCATAATATGTGATTTACAAAAATAGACTTGTTATTAGTATAATTATACAATTTTAAAGTCGTCTGATAAAATTTGTTCTTTGTTGATTCTCAGTATCAGATTAGGGTTCTCCGGTTCGGAAAGGACATAGCTCGTTACAATGCTTCCATGATCATAGGTGTCCTTTTATTTTATTGCAACGTGTCGCTGCAAGCATCTTTGCACTCTAATATAAAGATGTATTTTGATAGAAACCGCAGATATGCCCGCGGCAACTTCACATAGAACAGATCAATAGAGTAGACACTTTAATTTCCGGAGTATAAAGATAACCCTAATGCGTGGGTGGCAGCGTTTGCAGGGTCTGCGCTTGCGTCAAGGTAACGCATGAGAAGGACGCGACGAGTGTTACGTACCGGACCGTATAACACTAATTTGAAGAGAAAACATACGACGATTAAGGCATATAGAAAGGCTTGACACCAATACCCATTCGACTGTTCAGCCAATGTTCGAGAGTCAGCCGCCACATCCATCTGGGTCGCGGTACATGTCAGGCGGTGTCTGGCTGTTCCTTCTTTTTCTATCACTTCTTTTCAATGTCTGGCTCACGTTGCACGTATGGAGCACGGCTTCCGGAGTTTATCGACTAACTCGCCTACTAAGCATCAGTTGCCCGTGGTTTACGTTGCGTAGTACTCGATACTACAAAGGACTGCGCCGGCGTCACCTTCGACCCCATTAGACAGCCTCTGAGTATTTCGGTTTGTGTACGAGCTGTCTGCTCCTTCGACGTGCATTCGGCGTCAGTGACATTCCGCTTCCGACAACTACGTCCCGTTCACGTTACAGCTCACTTGGAATCGGTGCGCCACAGTTTTGCTAGTTACTAGGCAGCCTAGTCGTTTGGTTGGTTGGTGAGCTGAGTGAATGAATGAAAGAAAAGCTGTCCTTTCCCTCTTGTCGTTCTTCTTTCCCCTTTATTGTGTCTAAACAATCAAAATGCACAACGGACGACAAAGTCATCCGACAAAAGCGCCTCGATGGTGGTGTGAACACAAAGGACAGCTGGTAGCAGCAGTCATCACCGCCGCCAAGCGGACAGCTGAGATCCAGCGAGAGCCGAGAGTGACGAATGGAGGACCGAACGAGAGACGGCGGCTAGTCGACCCGATTGAGCGACGCAGCAGGGAAGACCAGCCAATCAAGCAGCGGCTATGCAGATTGCGGCAGGGATCAGACGAATGAGCAAAGCAGCAGCCGTCTTCAATGAAATCTTTTTCAATAGATTTCTATTCATATTACGACGACGGTAGCTGACGGTGCTGCTGCTGCTGCTGCACAGGCGGCAGCGGCAACGTCGACAACGCTAACACGATCAACAGCAGCATGGTGATGGCACGGAGACACCGGCGACACCAGCCGCGGACATATATGTACATTGGGTCCCGCCGTATAAAGCCGGCCTTCTGAGCGGGCACCCTCCCAGTTCGCGATGGACTCTCGTCGGTGGGCGCCATCATAGTTGCTTAGCTGTGGACCGTCCTCGCGATCATTGTCGTAGTTTGTGTTCGAAGATAACGACGAGGTGACGGCTGCATCAGGAAGAAAAAAAAAAAACGGAAACGAGAGGGAGAACGAAAGATAGAAGATCCTAGTCAAGATCCCGAACAAGACTCGAACCAAACCCTGGCCGCGCTTTGGAAGAACTAAAAAAGACGACTTCTGCTAAGTGTATTTCCGTTAGACGTTATGGCTGCGAGCTAAACTCCCTCTATTTTCGATATATACTGCTAGGGCGAACTTGGCGCCAGTTGTATGTAGGTTTTCTGCAAAAGTCGTATATAATCTCCGCTCCGTGAGTCTTCCTTTAAACAAACCTTGTAGTTGCGGAATCTACGTCACCGTGTCCAGAAACGTTGGAAAAAATCAATGGGCATAGGCGAGGCCGAAACATTGTTGTGTTACACAGCCAACGTCAATCAGTTTGCTTCCTGACAATTTTCTAGTCGGTAAACGTGGCCGGCTGTCTGTCTCTTTTGTCAACCAGCTGCGTCCTCTTCCCGGTTCTCGGGCATTTCCACTTACGATATTTTTCTATAGTGTCGATTAGCGACGGATGTTGCGCTTGCGGGAAATCCTACCAACAATTAAGACCGTGTTGGTGATCTTACCCCTGCGCCCAGTCAAGTATCTTCAATAACCAGGAAGAAAAATCAACAGCCAATTACGAAATGGGACTATTCGAAACATTTTAATTTGTGCTCGTCTACCATACTGCTTTTTTGCAATCAGTCCCAAAGGTAGCGGCGGTAAACCTCAGTACCCTATAGTCGTGTGCAATGGAGGAGCGGAGCGAGAGGCGAGAAGGCCGAATAGAGAAAAGTACGCTGATCGATCCCACCGTCGACGAGCACCTCACACGTGTTGATTAACTTCTGTTATTTTCATTCTCGTTTTTTCTGTTTGTGCGCATCTCTTCGTTGCTCACGTTGGAAGATGTATGAGGCTTTTATCATTGGCAATCTCACGAGTGTGGCTTTTGCCATGTGCGCGAATACAAAGCTTGGACGCAATTAGCTAGAACGAGAACATCTTGCGGACATCGACGTTTATCGTTGTAGATATAATGTATAAATGATGTTTTTCTTTTTTTAATAAGCGTGATATTTTTTTGCGCATGTTCTGTCTGGCTAATTAGCTTTCATTTTCTCGATCCTCCGTTAGCTTTGAGAGTAATGCTATACGTTGCTATGGCTGCGCGCATCCAATCGTTTTTCTAAGTGTATCCGTATTTGGCATGTGCCATTGTTTGAGTATCGTGTTGTAGATCAGATCATTACTTACAGTCTATAAAGCAAGAGCAAGCGACAGCTCAAGTGGCAAAGATCGAACCAAGCTACCAAAATGACGCCCCAATAACCGCAGCTATTTTTTGGATCCCTTCTGGCCTCTGGCAACCAATGCGTCAACGGACCACGCCTGTCAGCCACCAACAAAACAAGCGACAGAAATATGGAAACGACAATGTTGATGTGATGTTGATGCTTGTTCAAACATTTGCTACTTCGATAGCGAAAGGTTATATAGTAGTATAACCCACAAACGTTTCTATTCGATGGCTGTGAATTTTTTAAATTTTGGCGGGAACTGTTCTGTCGGCGGGTTCTGTTCGTTATGTAGGCCTGCATACTTTGGTCAGCTCAGCACGTAGAAAGCGACATTATGCCTCATGGTGTAAGCAGAAGATTCACCGCTTGACTGTGCGAGATAGATAGCGTGCATACGTAAGCTTCTACAATTGGTTCTAACTTAAAGCTTCTTGGCTTCCGGAAGGAACGAGGAAGACTTAAAGTAAATGCATGATATACATACATTTGCCATACGGGCTTAACTAATTGGAACTACTACTACTGGACACGGACTAGTCTTAAGGCAAAACACAAATCAAAAGCAATACCTTTAATCTAACAGAAAACTACACGCAGACTGGTCCGTGGCATTCTGAAAATTGTCTGAAACTGATTTTGAGAAAATGCTTTTGTTATTATATAAAACTTTTCCATATTCATAACTGTGTGTGTGTGGAATATTGTCACGGCTTGGGGCAGACAGCGGTCTCAAGTACGACAGCAAGATGTTATCGAAAAGGAAGAACTGCCAAGAAAGGAAGTTAGTAACTTGACATGGACGATATTGTGCAAGCCAAAACCACGAAGTACGATCAGTCCCGCATATCCTCAAGAAATGAACAATCGAAAGTTTTCACAACATCCGTCTACGTCGGCAAACGCAAACGAATGGGAGAAAGTTATTGCGATTTGTCCTCCACAGGGTGGGGTAATAATTGAGATTTAATTTGATAATCTCCGACCCTACTTATGAACTTTGTGTCCCGCTTTTTGCATCCCGTTGCTCGAAAGCGAACGCGCGGCTCGACTTGACTCGTGCCGGTATTCGCAGAGCTTAAGGGCAACGCGAGAGCGGAGAAGGCCGAAACTCGGAATGTGTGCGAGAGCTAACGGTTGAGCATAACAGGTAAAATGTGGGTCGCATAAGGACGTAGAATGAACGTAGCTAAGGACAAAGAATCTCATACTTTTTTTTAGCCTAGTTCTACATCTGTTTGTTCTATTTTGTGAAAGGAGGGTAAGCGATGTGCTCATGGTTTTGGTGTCGCTCAATCTCCTATGACTGAGTCGAAATATTCGACCAATCCAACAGCCAAACAATTCATTAGAACAACAGGAATATTTTCAACCATAAAAAAGTAGCTAAATATATATATATATAGCACGGTCACAGTACAAAGGATACACGCAGATAACTGTTAAACATGTAACCGTTTGGAGTTGATTTCTACTGCGAAGAGTGTATATTGTATAATAAATAAATATAGGAATACTAAAGAGCGATTTGTGGCCAGTTCAAACTGTTATCAGATTAATAATAGAAACATGGTGCCTATCGCGGAGATACGGATGTTGGAAGGTCCATGGTTAAACAAAAAGTATACATGTGAACGAGATTAAAACAGTATTGTCCAGGACTTCATTGTAGGGTGAGAAACAAGTGGACAGTTCAAATTATAATTTACCTAGATTTAACAGTCAAAGTAGATACAAGTCTGACTTCACTCATTGACACGCCGCTATAGCTGCCTAGCATAACAAGATATTTCATAAGATCTGTATAGCGCAAGTGAAAGAATAAGGGTTGAATGGACTTTATATATATATAGGGAGAGAGAGAGAGAGAGAGAGAGAGAGAGAGAGAGAGAGAGAGAGAGAGAGAGACTTACTATGTGTTGTTTCAAAGATGTGAGTAGTTCCTGCTTGCATTGAAACCGACGAAAGCTCATGACCACCACCATATAGTAAATATGGCTAAACACAATGGACAGATAGCACCACATATAATGAAATACCTATCGAATTTGGTAAGTCAAAGTAGCGTTTGGTTGCACGATGAATCGAGCAAAGAAATCATTGTAACAAAAGCAATTTTCCAATCATGAGCTATCACTGCTTAGTATTACTTATATGCTGAGCGCAGCGCTACTGCAACGAAGACGAATCGGAACCTGCTTAATGATAGAGTTGAGCTTGAACGACAGTTTACGTTAAGATGGCAGGGGAATAAATTCAGCTTTATCCCCCCTCCTCAAAGGGGGACAGAATAGGCCCCCTGCAGGCCGTGTGTTTGGACTACTCCTCCAAACACACATGGCCTGGAGACTATCGGCTGCTATGTCACCGTCAACAAATCCATCGAATCGAAGTTCAACATCTACACAACCCCCGCACGACCGACCATGGACACCCCATTTCCGCGTCAGCTTGGTTTGCTTAAACTCGACTAGCCCTTACCTGCATACGAAATCTTGAATTACAGGGTGGTGGTTGCCTATGATCCGAATCGTTAGACGCCACACCTCAGCCGTTCGTCTCGATTGTCGTGACGACCCAGCTAGTCACTTCCTCGATGTTAAGTTGCCCGACGATGTCGCGCTGGTAAAGCGCTCGAAGGTGTTACTCGAGTTGGCGTAGTTGTCCTGTGTTGGTCCAGCCGGTGTGCCTACGCATTAGCTGGCCACCAATCTCCAGCCTTCGTGCATGAAAGCGTCGTATTGGGCGTCATGCTAGTGTAACCGTTAACACATAACAGCAGTACCGATCAGTGGACATACAGATGTGTCCGTTGTGTCTGGCGGTGATGTGAATACATGCAACGCCCGATGGCGTTCGATAGGTCCAGGCCGGGGGCTTCTGTACAGACTGAATCGGCCGACGGTTTGGGGTACGAGCTGAGAATCTAAGTTAAAGGTGGGTGTCGGCTGTAAAGGCGGTAGTGCCGCCCTTAGCCGGTAGCTGCTAATACTAGTAGTATATGATGGAGAACGAGGAACGGTGAAGAACTGTTTTAGCAGAAAGAAACAGTAGGAGAAAACAGAGACAGAATCGGTTTGATTGACACGCACGCAATCCTATCCATATAGGAGTCTCACCACTATTTGACGCTTTTCCTAGAGTTCTATCCGCAGCAAAGCTGACGCTGGCGTTTGGTCGAGGTCTCAAGCCACCAGAACGCCTGTCTGGCGAGCAGGAATATGCCGAATGGCCAGACGCTTCGAGTGGGTCTACGATTCGTCGATCGATGTTCAGCCAACAACTGTGGGTAGAACTCATTGGTGTTGTTAAGGGCTGCGACAAGTGACGTCTCTATAGGGAGGTTCTGGCCTCTAGCAATATAGATAGTGTTCTGGTAGACGGTAAATATTTATGGATACAACCATATAAACAGTACGTAATTTTACGTGCTGTCGTAGAACCGCACCTCTCACGTTGTACGTTTTCACAGTTTCCGGTACGACTCCTTTCGGGTGTCGAAGATGCTTTCGTACTATACATTGTATTCTGATATGATTAGCTGACCGCTTTACGTACAGAATTATGTAAACTGTATTATAGAAGCAGTGTTTACTATTGTCCCTATGGGAACAACCGCGATTTAGTTCGTACTCATCAGCCGGGAAAATATATCATTTTTATAATAAAAACATCTGTCCTTAAGTAATAGATCATTACTAGCTAACAATTTGGCCTGGACAAAATGAAAAGGTTGGCAGAGATAATAATATATTGGACCTGTTCGTTTGGAGAAAATGAAATTTCGAACCCAGCTAAAAAATGCAATTTGCAAAGACAATGACGCCTCGCCGTTACGACCAGACATAATTTCCGGCATGAATAAAACGTATGTTTGCGTACGAGTGACAAAGCAACGATCCTGAAATAGCTCAATACACCAAGGATTCTATGAAATTATTATATGGAAGCAACGCTATCGTATCACGGAAAAGCTGACTTAAACGCTGATAGATCCATGATGCTTCGTCTGAACATTATGCCGCAAGCTGTGCACAAACAGATGATATAGATGTCTACAAAAGAAAAAGCTCGTTCGAGTTAAATATTGACCAAATTCAAAATACAACGACGATGGAAAATGCAGCCCTTTCGAAACCATTCGTCACGAAAGTATCGTCTGAGGCCGTTTTATCAAGTATTGTTTTCTTATATTGTTTTTTTTTTTTTGTTTAACTTGAACATACTTATCATATAGGACATGTCATTGGCGGACATCGACCCAGCGACAGTGCTGAAAAGAGGGTAAATAGATAAACGCTCGAGCTTAGCCTTAACTTATTTTAGGCCATTTTCAAATTAAGTACGCGTTTGTCAGTAACCATAGAGAAAGTAAGAGCGCAATAAATTTCATCAAAACTTGCAGGATCCAAACGTATTCCTTCTAACGAACAAGAAGGCGCAGTTTTACTGGGGGCCTGACGTGAGATTACTCGAAAAATGCTAACACGATAACAAAAAAAAATTTAAGACAATTTGAGTTCGAACAAGAAACTAAACTAGCCTCTGTTTTTTGCCCGTATGCCCATCGTACAGTACAACGAGGGTTGTATGTAGGACCTATCCAGACCAAGCAGGATAATATCTACGTCTAAATGGAAGCCGAAAAATTGAGTAGGTTACCCATATTCCGTCAAATCCGTAATAGAAGATCTTCGATACTTACAGTCTTCCTGGTCCTGTGAAATACGGTTGTATTGAGCTGTTGCCAACGTCTATAGTTGGCAAATCAATCATGTACCCAAAGCTTAGCTGGGTTATTATGTACACAACAATTATGACTTCCGCCATAGATCTTTTGCCTCCAACACATAGTAACTCATGTAAATATTCTCTCGAATAAGATAAGGTAAGACGCTATTCCTCTCACTCACTTACTTACACGATCGTCTGCTTGTGAGAACAGACTGTACACGCTATTTTTTGTCCGCTTTCGAGATTATACCTTCTCATTATTGCATTGACCCAAGGTTAGTGGCAAGTTTGGTAGCTTAAGGTAACTATCCAGAATGTGCTTACAACTTAAAAAATCACATGGCTCAATGCTGCAAGCCACTATTGATTGCGCCATGTGGTGTACTGAAAAGTTTCCGCAGCCCTATAAGTGTGCCGTTCTTAAATCTAGCTCGAATTATCTGAACTATACGAGCGATAACTAGACGGAATGAACTCGACGGGATTGAGCTTTTCGGGATTTCTCATATACGGGATATTCTCATAAGAACGAATCAAACCTTAAAGCGCCAAACTAGCTAATTTTGATTAAGATCAAGCTCAGTGTCGCTAGATATCGTTTCCCGATGGTTTAGAGGTTAAGAGTTAAGTAGCTTTGCGTAATTTTGTTTAGTGCTCTTAATCTGGCGCTCCCCTTTGTGGGCCTAATATCTAGAAAAACGTATTAATCTCAACAGGTTTTTCCGGCCTCTTAGTTAAAAGATCTGCGTTGCAGAAGCTTGCTTCGTCGAGACGTAATAGATGTTCCATGGTATGAAAAAATATTACGCGCTAATGGCTGGAAGGCCACTAGAATGATTCATATTAACAAGATGTCGTCTGGGATTGTTTTGCCTATCTATCTCTGATTCTGGCACCTCATAGGCTCTTAGTGTTTACATTTTACGCCTCATCATAAATTTGTTTCCTTTCTAGTTCTTCGAAGGTCCAGAATTCGTCAGAGACCAGCTCACGATTGCAAGCTTAACTACCCTTTTGTTACACTACATGAATATTGGGATTATCAGTGAAAGCAAACTCCGTTTCTAAAACTGCATCATTCTTCGGACGTGGATCGAGATGCGATATAAGCCAGTGATCTGATGGACTGCCAAATGACTATTACATGGAACTACAGAACTTATAATCCATCGATGCCGACAGCGAAAGCGGCGCCAGCAACAACAATGTCTCGACATTCTGTTTATCTATGATGGAGCTTAGTGAAAATGTTAACTAGGATGCTCCGAAGCAGTAACTTCTCCGCTGGTCAAGCTAGCTTGCACGCGATATCATTAATCCGATAGGAATATTTGTGCACAACGTATTTATTTGGGTGATTTGAGGCCAGGGGTTGTATTTAATCGGCCTTCCTCTAGAGCTGAAAGTGATCTGTCTGTCCATCAGATGGCCCCTTAGCAAGTTCCCTTTTCGAGCCTGGCCTGAATCTCCCCATATTTGCTCTATTCTCGATGCTTGCCGTCATCATCGGTTCTGATGTGCGTCAAATCAGAGCCCGTCAGTTGTTTGGACTTGCAACATTAGTCGATGTGGGGCGCTCACGTTAACCCGATATCACAAATGGAGTTACCATTGATGAATGGCTAATAAGTCCCGCATACCTAAATCCACACTAGAGTAGGTCCGTAATGAAGATCTGATAATTCGGCTGACATAGAATTTTGATCTATCCTGTTCCGGCCGATTATCAAAGATCGGTATTGCTAAGTACCTATTTGCTAGGATCAACCTGGTCTTGCCATGCTTGCTTCAGAGCCAGGAAGAGCTACATCCTGTAGAATGCAAATGAGAGACTGCTAAAGATACAACCCTCTCCCGAACATAGGCGCTGATATAAACTAGTATCGCGTACTAGGAAGGCTGTCCTATGATAATGGTCGACATTGTGTCATTGTGTTCTTTAAACTCGTTTCGAACGAAACGTCGTCAAGGAATAATCTTTTTAATCTGCCCTGCTGCCTATCCGTAAGCAACACTTTAAATTATATACTTTCGAGTTATTGTTCAATGTTCTCACGGTGGCCTCTACTACCTCGCCAAGAAGTTGGTGCAGCTAGCATTGTCGACGTTAACATAAATTCATCCGCAGAGATTCCGCTAGAGATACACTCCAGTTCAGCTTGGCAGACAAGCAGTTTCGTCACATAACCTACGGATGCTTTTCTCACCCACACATTTCATTTCCTTAACGCACCCAGCAGCTCCCTCTCGATGAGACGATCTATTTTAAAAACAAATTGTACCACCGCCCCATCGATTTGCTTTTCCTTCACCATTTGCAAGACAGCAGCAGCAGCGACGGCCGCGGCGGCAGATTCAAAAAAATCACATGACTAGGAAGCTTAGCTCAGCAGCCAGCGGTCTGACCGTCACCAGCCGGTCTGTCCCCCCAAACTAGAAAACCACTCGACAAAACCCACGGCTCCCTATGCGGTCCCACCTTCGACACACGCTTCATGCGTGTCTCGCTTAGCTGAAGCAAACTCTCTCTCTCTCCCCCCAGCTATCCTCCTCCTCATATACACACACTCTCTATTTCGATCTTGTTCTCTCGATGTTTGGCGTTCCACGGGGCTCGGGACAGTGCGCAATGACACTACCGGCTGCCGAATTTCGCCTTGTTGATGTCTTTTCATTGTTGAAGTTCAAAAAGAGGCTACTCCGCCATCTAACGTCGACCATCGCCTATCCATCTGACCACGTTGGGTGTCCGTCCTTCTAGCTCAACGATTGACTCAGTAGTGCAGTGGTCCTACGGTCTCTTTCCTAGTGGCAGCATCTTCCCATGTGCGACCGTGTCTTCCTTTACAAATCTTGATCAAATCAGTGGCAATTTAAAACGCGCAACGGTTGTCTGGCGTCGTTTGAAACAAGCGTCGCGTAGCTCTCTCTCCTTCTACATATATGTATTGCTCCCTATATCCTTAAAGTGACGCCGCTCAGCTACCAAGGCTTCTGTACGTTCAGCCCGCCAATGACTGCCTGACCGTATTGGCCGGTGATGAAGACCCTTCGTCGTCCTCTGCCGATGCAGTACTCATTATTGTCGGCAATGGTGGTACATTTATTAGTATCGGCGTAACCATTATTTAACATATATTAAGATCATATCAATCTTGATTACCCGCGTCAGCTATCTATAGACTCAGGACCCTTGATAAAAATGAGTAACCGTCTCTGCAAAGACACCATCGAATCTCAATGTGGTACAGGCAGTCTTGTTACGTAGCAGCGCTGGCGCATCGAAGCATTAGCCTGCACCGAACGAGGCATCGGACGCAGTCTACAAAACAGATGCCTGTCAGTATTGACGCTCACATAGACAATAGTAGTTTGGGCAAAATTGTCTCCAGCCAAGCCGACCAAGAAACTCTCGTGCGGTGTAGTGCTCGTTCAATTTGCTGTTGACGGGGATGCCGCTATCTTTTTCGCTGTGGTAGATCAGTGTAAATATACCGAGCCTTGTCTTGAATCAGGTCAGTTCAAAGTGGAGTCACAGAATGTGAAGGACGCGCAGGCCTCCTCGAAAACACATCAAAAAGCCACTTAAAAGTCACTCGCCTACTAAAGAAAGGCATATAGTTATAGACAGATAGTTGCACACACGCACGCACAATGAAACTCAAAGAACAGGAATAGCGACCGTAGGGAAAAGCCGAAAGTTAACAATTAGGCCAAATTTAGATAGTTAACTTGAATCGAGGGTTAGTTCCAAAATTCTACTAGATACCACTTCTACTCGATATGAATGGCTGCTCTTGACAGATAAGCAAAACATCTTCTTAAAAATTGAATGGGAAATAATTTGTTTACTGTCTACAATATTTCAACACTAGCCCTAATGGGCAGAGTAAATTATAGAGAAACATAGGATCTGAGTAATGTATTGTCCTTTTAATCGGATAAACGGACAATCACTTCTTACCAGCCTACGCCCAGATTGATTAATAACACAAAAGTAGATAAATTGTATCTTTCCGGGAAGCCTGCGCGAATCGGGTACTCATCAAGGTACATTGTGTACATTAACGGTTATCGATGCTTGGCGAATTAAACCAATACCGCGTCGATGGGATAAAAATTACTCTTCAATTTGTTCTATTAGCCCAGCAGTCTTTTCCGGAACAGGTAACTTCCGAAGGGTTCGCACAAGTCGCCTAGTCGCTCATAGTTTATAAGCGCTTGATTTTGGTGGCTTTTGTGTTAACAGCAACGACTACTCTTACTATGGCAGCACCGAAACTTTCTTCACTTCGCACGTATGGTGATACTCTTAACGTGTACAGCAGACATCATCCGCAAATGCTTCTTGTTTCGTTATAAGCAGGCGTCAAATGTTGCTTAATGCATCTTTATTTCGAATTGGCTTCGTGGTAACGGTGGCCTCGACAATAAGTCCGGCCATTTGAGAATTGCCTTCTTCCATTTCTGATCTCTGATAGTTTTGTCATGGTATAATACTACGACTGCCACCATTACTACTACTATAACTTCGCCGTATCAGGATCACGGGACTCTGCCGCACAATCGTTGCCATCAGTGCCCGAACACTTGTCCGTGTCGCAGAAAATCACTATGTCGGTATACTGACAAGCCATCTAGCCATATTACAAACGAGTATCGACTATTCACAAGCGGACATGGCGGCTGCTGTTGCTGCTATTGTTGTCGTTGAGTCCTATAAGCGGCTCGACACGGTACTCGACCCCGTGGGTAGGCGCTTTATCTCGACTCGTTGACTAGTCGAACCTTCTAAGCCGTTGAACGCTTTACGTCTGACGTTGACCGACACCGCGACTTCGGCGCCCTTTGCTCGTCGCGGTCATGAGTGGCAACCGCATAACCGTATCACATCATTGAATCGCATCGTACCGTATTGCCGTAGCGCGGTCCAGCTTTACCAGAATAGTAAGAGCACCAAAACCCCCGTTCAATTCTGGGCCGGGCATTTTGGCCGTGCATGTGTGTATGATCCCGACAATGAGTGGTCTTGTCTACTCTGCATGATCACTGTCAATAAACGCTGACCGTGTAACGTCCATGTTCGTATAGCCACTTCATTTGTTCATTTCTTACAGGTATACACGATCACCATAAGTACCCCGACGTAGCTGAAAGTTACAATTCTGCCCAATAACACTATGCCTAATTCTCCAAGAGCACTGCTGTACTTCACCGTTCAAACAGCCGTTGACTTTCGTTTTTTTCCGCACACAATAGTCTTAACAGATTTTTCCCGCGAGGTGCACACTTTAAAGCCCAAACAGCGGCAGCAGAAGCAGCAGCTGAATACTTCACCCTCACATCAGACAACAGACTCCAGCACCCCAACCGTAACAACTATAGAAGGGCATGCACGAAATTATTTGAATTTGGTTACGT